>NC_081785.1:26781223-27081223 GCF_963082965.1 Carassius carassius
TTCGCGAATGATTTTAACACGCGACTGACTTGCAGTTAACGGCGGCGGTAATACCCATTTAGGTTGTTCACCTACTGTGTATATATATATATATATATATATATATATATATATATGGTCTTTTTATAAAATACATTTTATATGTATTATACATTTAACTAAAGGATCCTGCAAGCACTTCAAATCCCAACACCCCCACCCTTTACTTGTACTGTGCAAAAATTGGTTCAGTAATGTTGAATGTTGAATGACTTATTGCTAAGGTTTGCATATGGTGGTGTGTTCTTACAACATAGAGAATTACCAAATTTAGCTATGAACTTTGAAAAAAGTTTGATTGCATTATATAATATAATTGCTGTTAATAGTGTTCATCGTGTTCAATTACATCTTTAATTTATTTTTTCTGTACATTTCTGCCATATGTACATAAACTGACAGTCACTACTGATAAGCGACTACTAAATATTATAGAAACTTAATTTTCTGTAAAGTTGCTTTGCAATGATTTGTATTGTAAAAAGCACTATACAAATAAACCTGAATTGTGTTCTTAATGACAGCTTTCCTAAAAATATATCCTATTTCTAAAATAAGAAATATTCCAATATATCACCTTGCTGACTGTATCGAAATGTATCGCAATATATCATATCGCAACCCCGTATCGTAATACATATCGTATTGCCAGATACTTGGCAATACACAGCCTTAGTTGTCAGTCCCATATTTGCACCTGCAAATTTGAATAAAGCATAAGTTTAATGGCAGTAGTTACTTTTATTATTTATTTGTATGTAAACCGAACGATTAATCGACTAAATTTTTTTTTTTAATCAGATTAATCAACTAAACAAGAAAAAAACATCAGAATCAGTGACACTTGATCTCATTAAAGTTAAACCATGCTCAACACTTTTAAACAAGCCATACTTTAATCTACACAAACACATCACACAGAGTTGCATTTTAAATAACCTGTATGAAGTATATCTTGCTTAGAGGAGAATGTTTGTTGTAGACATTCAGCATCTTTGAGATATTTGTTGGATTGCCTGACCTTCTTTTCCCAGACGCTGTGGTCTCAGGCCCTTCTGTCAGTCACTCCAAAGCATCGTCAGACCTCTGATCCCTGAACTCAATCACTAAACTCATGTCCTGTGCCTCCTTCCTGAAGCCCATCTGAATGCTCTGACCTTGGGTCAGTGCTGTCCCTTAACTTGGCTTTTTTGCTGACTATTGCTGACATGAGTCTCATGTTGAAGATGTTGAATCGGCGCTGGGGCTGTCGGCGAGAGTGAGCTCTGATTAGATGTTCAGTTTAGCGAAGCAAAAGTGATGAAAACAAGCATGTGAATGAAGGCAGTACAGACAGAAGGCTGTTTAAATATTACATGATATTTCCCAATCATTCTAATACCCAAATGTTTTCATGAGCTGCTTAAAATTTTTAAAGTTACTGATATTCAAAATGGTAAGCAAGCGCTGCTTTGTTTACATTTCATATATCTGCGTTTATCTCATATATCATTGTTGTCGTTGGCTGTAGTCTCTGCGGTGTGTTCCAGCGCAGGTTTTTGGTCCGATGCTGCAGACGCGAGGTGACAACATTGTCGGCTTTCGTCGCCCTTAGTTCTTTGAAGTCGGCTTGGTGTGTCCCGGCCTTTACTTGCTATATGTATGATTCTGTCACAAATGAAAGAAAATTTAGTTTTCCTTACGCAAAAAAGTGCAGAACTTTGATTTTGACAAAATTAGATGTTTTGATGATTTGACATTTTATACTCGTGATTGTATAATATCAAAACATAAAGCAAAAAAGTGAAATTAATGACTAATAAGCCAATACGTTCTCCTCTGCTGCCATCTACTGATAATATTGGTAATGTCGTTTTTATTTTAAATGTGTTTGTTTATCACAAAGTATATTTTTTTCATCCCATTAAAAATAGCATTTAATTTAGATCAATTTTAGAGCTGAGCTGAAAATAGATGTGTGAAGTACTTGAAAGTCACTGAAAATTAGGGATGGGCAGATTAATCATAAAGTATCAAAAAAGATTGATCTTCACTTAAGCTTCTAAGCTTCTTTGATGCAATTCGATTCAGTATAGATTATTTTGGACATATATCAGATACAGGACATGGCAAATTCTCTCAAGGAAACTAATGCTGTAAAATATACTGAGAGTCAATAATATGGAAGGTTGAAATTGGCTGATTTCTATAAAAAAACGTAAAATATACTCAAAGTTTTTGTAATATTAAAGCTATAACACTAACTTTATCTTTAAATTACATATATAAATATATATATATATATATATATATATATATATATATATATATATATATATATATATTGAATATGTTATATGGTGCATATTTAGCTAAATGCTCCTCTCTAAAGTTCACATGAATTTAGTGTCACGGATATGTTTTTCTGTGGTAAATGTGACGTTTTTTGTCACCTTCCACGTTTGAAACACTGATTGAGCGATTACTTGAGACAGGATACAGTTTTCGATAAGTTGGGCTCTTTCTTTTAACATATCTTTGGATGTTCATTCATGTTTATTTCATGCTGTAACTGCTTTTAAAGTAGGGCTGCAACAACTAATTGATCAAATCGATTATTATCGATAATGAAAATCATCGACAACGTCCACAGTGCACGTACAACTGTAGTCAAATTACAGAACTGAATTAGTGGTCAACCGATATATAGCCAAAGCCCATATATCGGACGATATTTGGCATTTTTCAAATATCGGCATCGGCCGATAAGTTTTTCTGCTCAGCTGGTGAGTTTGAGGCAAAGGTATTCAAATGTATACAAAAATAATTATAACAATTGTTTTTATATTATTAGTAATAGAAAGGCAAACATTATAATACTTTATCGTTTGTAACAGATCTAGTAAGCTGTTACTTTACTTTCTTATTTATTTTGAGTGGTAATTTTACTCCCAGTCATAAGGGGGCATTAGGGAGTCATTATCAGTAAAGTTTCTCTAGATCAGAGAATAAGAGGTGTAGGAAGTTTGAGAAGGGACACTTGTGAGCTGGGAGTGTTTGCTCTCCCCATGCTTAACCAAACCCTTATTGAGGAACATTAGTGTTCTACATCTCAATGTAAGTTACTTTTTGTTTCTTTAGTATTGTCAGAGGTTTTATAGTTGGCAATATACTTTGCTTCCAGAACCTCATGTTGTATTGTTTTTGTTTGTCTAGAGGGTTTTTGTTTCCACTTAATTTTGAGGGCTTCTCAACTCAACTGGTCAAGGTTTCTAATTACAATCTGCTTCATCTTTGGACTTTCTTCTAAATTGATCTCTACTCTACTCTGGATTGCCGCTGTGGATTATCTTGGACTTCATCCTTTTAATCACCTAAACATCTACAATACTGTGATGAACCCAGGACATTTGCGGATAATCAGACATTAAAAGGTTATGCCTCTAGATAGGGACATACTTGTTACACAATATATGGGTTAGTCATGTATGGTATTTAATGTTGTGTGCTCCTTAAAGAAATATATTATGCTATTCAACGGTGATTGATCCCCCTTCATTTTCTTTATGTGACATTTGATAAGACTGTTACATAATTTGGCGCCCGAACAGGGACCGTTTCACCGCTTTAGCAAATTTTCTGAAGAGTGAATTGAATGCATGTTTTTTGAATCAATCATATGCTATGTCTTTTCAATATATCTATGTGTAACACCAATCTTTTCCCCATTTGTTTGCCCATGTGGTAGGTTACAATTTGATTTGTGGAAGCATTTGTAAATTGATAGCTGATTTATCTTTTTAATATGAGTCTTGGTGGAAGCTTCTGCATGAGATAACACTGAGTCTATTCACAAAATGGATTCAGATTATAGTTCTGAGCCTTTCACGACTCGGCGTGAGCCAGTTCAAGAGCTAATACACTCCTTTAGCAGCTTGTATATAGAACCAGAAGGAGAGGTGACTGCTCCAGAAGAGGATAATGACTCAAGTTGTCTACCGCCTCCACCACCACTGGATGAGGGTGAGGAAAGTTTGATCAGTCTGACCATTGCAACAAGGGTGGGTCAACTTGCACTCAGAATGGACAAAATGGAGAAAGATGGTGTGGAACGTGTCCAGGGAGTGGAAAGATATATCCATAATTGTTATCAGCAGAATGACCGTCGGTTGACTGCTGTAGAGGCACAGATTCAAGATTTAGCAAAGCAAATGACCACACAATCATCACCTGACACCCAAAGCCTGACAGAGTTGGAGGAGAAGCTTACTGACTTTGTAGAAAAGAAAACTAGCCTCCTGAAGAAATCTCTAGAAGACCAATTGCAAGAGATGGGAAACGCTGTGATGGATTGTATGAAAAGGAGGGACATCCATCTCAAGTCTTTGTTGTGTCTTACACCTGGAGCTGCTTCTACACCAACTACCACATCAATGTCAGATCAATTGCCTCCAATGGTACACCAATTGCCTTACAAAATGGCTGTAAAAATGGAATTCCCTAAGTTTGGCAGTACAGTAGATGAAGACTCAATAGCTTATCTTGAGAAGTGTGCAGAGTACTTGGCTGTACGTCCAATGAGTGATGCTGAGATACTTGCAACATTACCATCTGTGCTGACACATACAGCCAAAGATTGGTGGGTGGCCGAAAAAGCACATGTTAGAACATGGAGTCAGTTCAAGGCTACCTTTTTGCGGTCCTTCCTACCCGATGATCATGAGGTTGAAGCGGAGAGGAGGATACGCGAGAGAAAACAACAGATTGATGCGGATATTCGAACATTTGCCTTCCAGTACAGAGCCTTATGTCTTAGGCTTAAACCAACAATGACTGAAAAGGTGATTCTGCAGGCTACTTTGAGAAATTGTAATCCCCGTCTTGCAAGGAACAGCAACTACTTTTGATGACCTGGTGCGCACAGGAACTTTGGTAGAACCAGATATTTCTGAGGAAAGGGCTTTCTGGAAGCAACGGCAAGCAGAAAGAGCTTTTAGGAAAGGGGGCCCAGATAAGTACAGCAAAGATAAGCCCGGACACCACAGCATGGCATTGTTGACAAGAGGTAATGTCAAACTTCTCACCTTGACTGTAACTTTGCGTAATCAACCGTGTGAAGCCATTGTGGATACAGGTAGCTCTTACTCATTAATCCAGGAGTCACTATGGAAAAGATGGAAAGATGAGACCGAGTCTTGGCAATCCAGTCGGGGACAGACATTTGCCCTGGCCAATGGCCATGTCCAGAGGGCGCTCGGTGAAGTAACCTGGAAGTGTACCCTGCAAGGATGCACAAACCCATTGAGGCTGTTCATCATGAAAGATGAGGATTTGGCTTTTCCGCTCATTTTAGGCCTTGAGTTCCTTGTATCATGTAGAGTCAAGTTGGATTTTGACACCTCCACATATTCATTGCCTGGACAGAAGGAAGCATTACACTCTTTCTCTTCCTTTGATCAGGCACCCTCAGTTAATATATACTGTGCACTGCCAATAGTGCAAGTATCCACAGATATCGTGGATGTTATCAAGGATTTGGTAGATCTCGCTGATGCTTCCCGAACAGAGAAGAGGCGTTTAGAAGGATTGCTGCTAAACTGGCCGACTGTCTGTACAGATGTGTTGGGCCAAACATCTATCATTAAGCACCAGATCATAACTAGCGACTCTATCCCAGTACGTAAAAGAGCCTATCCTGTTCCCATCAATAAGCAAAATTTCATTGATGAAGAAGTCAAAGCCATGCTGGGTAAAGGTATAATACGTCCATCTACTTCCCCATGAGCAGCTCCAGTAGTGTTAGTACCCAAGAAGGATGGAGGAATGCGTTTCTGTGTGGATTATCGTGCATTGAATGCTAAAACTCCACTGGATGGCTTTCCAATGCCTCAGATACAGGATATCTTGGAGTCTGTCTACAGGGCTATGGTATTCAGCACTCTGGACCTCAAAAGTGGATACTGGCAAGTGGCAATGGACGAGAGTAGTATCCAGAAAACTGCCTTTGTCACCAAGTACAACCAGTATGAGTTTGTTCGTCTTCCGTTTGGGTTAAAAAATGCTGGTGCAACGTTCCAAAGGCTGATGAATAAAGTTCTGCAATATCTTATAGGCAAGTGCTGTTTTGTGTACATAGATGGCATTGTCGTATACTCCAGAGACATTCAGCAGCACTTCCAAGATCTGAAGAAGGTCTTTGCTGCATTGGAATCAACTGGCTTGACACTTAATCTGAAAAAGTGTAAATTGGTAAAAAAATCACTGACTTTTCTAGGACACGCCATTTCAGAAGAAGGAATCAAGACCGAAGATTCCAAAGTCAATGCTGTTAGGAATTTTCCTACCCCCAAAAATGTTAAAGAAGTTGAGCGATTCTTAGGTCTTGCTGGGTGGTATCATCGCTTTATTCCGTATTTTTCAGAACGTGCTGCACCACTCCATGCACTTAAGAAGAAAGATGTACCATGGAACTGGTCTGAAGAGTGCCAGCATTCTCTAGAGGATTTGAAAGATGCCCTACAAAAGGCTCCAGTTCTCGTGCCCCCAGACTCAAGTAAGTCATTCAAGGTGCAGACTGATGCGAGTGATCTTGGTCTGGGAGCTGTACTAACTCAAGAGTCAGAGAGGGGAGAACACGTCATTGCCTATGCCTCCCGGCTGCTTCAAGGAGCAGAAAAATCATATGCAGTGTCAGAAAAAGAATGCCTTGCTGTGATCTGGGCAGTTGAGAAATGGCGACAGTACCTGGAAGGGAGACCTTTTGTGGTAATTACAGATCATGCCTCTCTCACTTGGGTTTTTAACCATCCTCGTCCAACATCAAGACTTACTAGGTGGGCTATCAGACTCCAGGGGTTTGACTTTACTGTGAGTTATCGGAGAGGGAGATGTAATGTAGTGCCTGATACACTGTCCCGTGCAATTCCTGAAGAAGAGCTACTCGGTTGTGTTGCAGTATGCCAAGCAAAAGATGTGAATGGAGGTTTACCAATTAACTGGGAAGAACTTGGTCGAAGCCAGAAAAGCGACCAATCATTGCAGCTTTTGTGGGATGAAGCAAAGCTCGACCCTATTGACCCCCAACTGATCCACTATGTTGCTCAAAACAACTTTCTGTTTAGATCTATTCCTGGTGGTCAAAAGGGACATATTTTGCAGGTAGTTATCCCAAAAGATCTACGGCAGCAATTTCCCAGTTTGCCCACGATAATCCTTTGAGTGGGCATCTTGGGCGCATGAAAACATTACGTCGATTGCTCAACGTGGTGTATTGGCCAGATATTCAACATGATGTATGGGATTACTGTAAACAGTGCCAAGTTTGTCAGCAATACAAACCTCGCATATCCAAACTTTCTGGAACCCTTCAATCTACTCCTGTGAAAGAACCTGGATACATGGTTGGCGTTGATCTTATGGGTCCGTTTCCGAGGAGCATGAAGATGAACGAGTATTTGTTGGTCACTGTGGATTACTGTAGTAAGTGGGTTGAGGTCTTCCCATAGCGGTCAGCCAAAACGCCTTTGATAACTAATATCCTTATCAAGGAGATCTTTACTCGATGGGGAGTACCTACTTATTTGGTGTCAGACCGGGGACCGCAGTTTACATCTCAACTTTTGAATGCTACCTGCAGACAGTGGGGTGCAATTCAAAAACTCACCACAGCATACCACCCGCAGACTAACTTGACAGAAAGGGTGAACAGAACGCTTAAGGTCATGATTGCATCATATGTTAAGGACAATCATCGGAATTGGGACCAGTGGGTCCATGAGTTCAGGTTCGCAATCAATTCATCTTGGCAGGAGAGTACCAAATATACTCCAGCGGAGATTGCTCTAGGACGCAAGTTGAAAGGACCGCTGGAATTATTCCAATATCGTTCACCTGACCCTGACCAGTCTGCATATAAAGCTATTGAACGCCAGCAATCGCTCTTGGAAAGAGTGAAGGAGAATGTCATGAGAGCCCAGAGTAGACAACAGAGATACTACAACCGTAAGAGACAGCAAGAGACCTTCCAAGAAGGGGAACTTTTATGGGTTCGTACTCACCCGTTGTCTCGTGCAGGGGATGCCTTTAACGCCAAGTTAGCTCCTAAGTGGCAAGGGCCTGCCAAAGTTTTGAAACAGTTGAATAATGTAAATTACAGAGTTGAGATGTCAACCGAACCCAAGCAAGTTGAGACCTACCATGTAGAAAATTTGAAAAGGTTCTACGGCCAGGTCAGGCCTTCTTCTGAAAGGGGGGGTGTGTAACAGATCTAGTAAGCTGTTACTTTACTTTCTTATTTATTTTGAGTGGTAATTTTACTCCCAGTCATAAGGGGGCATTAGGGAGTCATTATCAGTAAAGTTTCTCTAGATCAGAGAATAAGAGGTGTAGAAAGTTTGAGAAGGGACACTTGTGAGCTGGGAGTGTTTGCTCTCCCCATGCTTAACCAAACCCTTATTGAGGAACATTAGTGTTCTACATCTCAATGTAAGTTACTTTTTGTTTCTTTAGTATTGTCAGGGGTTTTATAGTTGGCAATATACTTTGCTTCCAGAACCTCATGTTGTATTGTTTTTGTTGTCTAGAGGGTTTTTGTTTCCACTTAATTTTGAGGGCATCTCAAATCAACTGGTCAAGGTTTCTAATTACAATCTGCTTCATCTTTGGACTTTCTTCTAAATTGATCTCTACTCTACTCTGGATTGCCGCTGTGGATTATCTTGGACTTCATCCTTTTAATCACCTAAACATCTACAATACTGTGATGAACCCAGGACATTTGCGGATAATCAGACATTAAAAGGTTATGCCTCTAGATAGGAACATACTTGTTACACAATATATGGGTTAGTCATGTATGGTATTTAATGTTGTGTGCTCCTTAAAGAAATATATTATGCTATTCAATGGTGATTGATCCCCCTTCATTTTCTTTATGTGACATTTGATAAGACTGTTACACGTTTGCCGTCAGCATTAAGCAAATATGCATTTATTTAATTTAAACAAATTTTTGAATGACTGATGAATATTTAATTTCACAAACTTTAGTCGAATCATGCTGTGAGATCTTGTGAAGTGTGTCTCCAGCATGATCACGTGTTCTCTGTCTGAATTGAATGCTCTAAACTTTAAACTCGTGATTTCAAATTATGCTGCGCTTTATGCATTTGCCCACTGTCATATTAATGAAATTTTCTCTGTGCTGTATGTAAAATGGGTGTTTCCTAGGCTTTATTTGAAAAATATGATTCCCAGTGCACACAAACTTCCCAGAATACCAAGTGTCCTGTCGATTACAGTGTTTACATCATTTTTATTATATTTTTATTAAATATTTATTTATTTGTGAAAAATACTTTAGTATAGTATTGTATTATAAAGTATGTTTATTTTACACATTTATTTTTTAATCCATGGTCAAATGATTTCAAATTTCGACATATCGACTATCGACCCCCCTGCTTTCCAAGATATTGGCATCGGCTGTCAAAATATGCTGTGAATAACGCATTTCTGCGGACAAAATGCATCTACAAATACTGGAGGAAACAGAATGAGCTCCTGCAGGAAAAGTACGTGATCCAAGCTGCTCAAAACATGATAAATCTTGATTTTAAGCTTCAAACTGATGCATTAGCGTAATGGCTTGCCTGTCGGGCACTTTTACAGATACGTGTGTGCGTCCTATGCAAGCAAGCATGTGAGCTGTTATCAAATGCAAAGGAGGCCATTTTTGTTATTATGTGAATAAATACTATATAGTTTGTTTCAGTTTGTTATTTGTCCAAAAATTACAATAACATTTTTAGAATTTCATTTTTTTGACAGAATATACTAACAAAATGGAGAGAATTTGAAATAAGACACTTTGTTTCATATCAAAAAAATAAATGAAATAACAAAGCTTATTGTAATTTATTGGATGGGAGATGCACTACAATGTTCTGTTCATTATCTGACAGGCTAGACTAATCAGTTCTTTGGATTTATGACTCGATTTCGTGTCATAAAAATGAGAATCGATTAAAATCAAGAAATCAATATTTTTTTTAATAGGGATTTCCCAAAACCATTAAGGCATAAGTAGATCTTAAGAATCCATTGCCACCACTGGTCTCCGTGATCAGCTTTGGCTCACTATGCATTTGGGAAACAAAGCCCAGATCAATGCTTATTAGATGACAGTAAAACAATCTGGACTTATTTCACAATAAACAAAATTGCACAACTTCTCAAAATGTTGATGTCAGTAAGATTTATAAAGGAAATTAGTACTTTTAATCAGCAAGGATGCATTAATGATAAAAAATGCAGTTATTTTGAACTTCATTCATCACATTCTGAACAAATCGATCACAGTTTCCACACAAATATTAAGCAGCACAACTGTTTTCAACATTGATAATACTCAGAAATGTTTCTTGAGCAGCAGATTATATTAAAATGATTTCTGAAGGATCATGTGACACTGAAGACTGGAGTAATGGTGCTGAAAATACAGCTTTGATCACAGACGCGTTTTAAATTACATTTTAAAATAGCCTTGGTAAGCATGGTTAGAAATCATGGCTAGAGATACGTTACAAAATCTTACTGACCCCAATCTTTTGAACAGTATAGTGTACATTTATTTAAACTGGTCCAAGTCCAAATGGTTTGTGTTACGTTCTGTAATTGTTGTTAATAAATCTGTCAGATTTTATTTAATTTTTTTTCCAAAAAATTCACCTTGTTTAATGGTACAACAACCTGGCAGTCTTTTACAAATATTAACCAGGAACATTATTTTAACCATAACATTTGTAGCAAAAACCATGGTAATTATTATAATACATTTTAGCACTTATGTAACACCGTGGTTATTTTTCATGAGGTATCTCAAAGGCACACTTTTGTACCTATATCTACCCTTAAAGTGTGTGTTCATGTATGGTACTTTTAGGGGTCGAGGAGGTGCAGCTTTGAGGTTATTGCCCCAGTAAAGAGCTAAATTACATCTTACAATATAATATATTTATCAATGAGCTCAAAATCTGTTCAGGAGCAAATTCTCCAACATATTGTCAGTGATCTCTCCTTACTCTCGACCCGTGTTCAGTCAAATCTGACTCCTGCATCTTGTGTTGGATGCACATTGTTTTTTCCCACACAATTAGGCTGCTTTTACACTGTTGCCATAGGTTGATTTTTTTCCCCTTTTGAAATATTGAAATATTGCATAAATTACATTTGACTGAAATGCTTTTGCTCAAACATTTTGCATTCTACCTTTAATAAAACTGTGCTAAATGTTTTGTAAAGGAGGGCCACTAGTAGGAAGCCTTTGAGCTGTGTTTATGGTAAAGTGTGCATAACAGTGACTGTAAAATATGTATTTTAGGGATGGAAATGACATATTTTGATATTCGGGACGTGGTCATGCTCAGTTAAAATGATGTAACAGTTGTGATCATTATATTACCTTCCATTATCATTCAGACTTGATCAGGTGTTGTGCTGACAATCTGTCTCAAGTCTGCATCAAATCAAGCACTCTGTAATCACAGCTGAATTATGTTAGACTGATAAGGAGTTATCACAGATTAAGACTGTTTAGTTGTGATATCTTACAAACAGTATATAGTAAATGGAAGTTAAAGGTTCGCCAATGTAACCGGTTGAAACTTGTTGGAGTTTTGCCAGTGAGCAATCCATTTGTACTCATGCATGGGCTATTCTCGTATGTCCATCAGTGATCTCAATTTAGGCCCATTAGGATTCATCAGTATGCAAATGGACTGAAAAGGTCATAAATAAGGGAACAAGGATATATAACTCTACTTCTGTTTCTCATCACTCAATTCCCCATTGCTTATCAATCTATATGACCTTTACCCTCTTTTGTTGGATTTTGATATTTTGATATTTTGCTTTGTGCTGTATGGTGATGGCTCAAGAATTAAACAGCTTTGAGTGCCTTGTCGCTTTTATGAAAATGTGTTACTGAATATATTGAGAACATGCATTTTAATAACATTAAAGGGTCATTCCACCCGTGGAGACATGAATGTGTATTGAAAGTGGGTCATATATGTAGTAGAATAGTATCATTTTTATTTTATTTTGGTCCTTCTGGGCCTATAAAAGGCAGAAAATAACTTTTTAGAGCTTGTGGACTGTAGACAACAATCCCCATAGTGCATTGCTATGCTCAGCTCCGCAGGCCACTCCCACTACTCCGCCCATCAATGTGGATTATAGTTGAGCTCTCCTCTACGCTACCGATCGTAAATTATTTGGCACAATTTGTTGTGAAGAGTTATTTTGCGACCCAGTTAATGTTTTTGTGACAAAATGGTGTGCACTTGCATAGTACCGGGATGTTGTTCAAGAACAAGGAAAATACCCGGAGTAAGTATTCACAGATTCCCGAAAGATACGGACTTGTGCAAAAAGTGGCTACGGGCTAACGTTATCAATAACCCTAAGTTCGGTGAGGACACAACACTTGAAGCACTAAAAAATCAGACGGTGTGCAGTTTACATTTCAAGCCCAAAGATTATGCGCCTAACCCCCTAGGATTGAAGAGACCCGCGCTTTTGAAAAACGCAATTCCTTCAGTATTTTCCTTGCCAGACGATGACGACGAAAAGCCAGGAACGTCGGGAACCACCAGCACTAGCAGCACTAAACGCATTTGCCTGGAGGTAATGTTATTTCTGACTAGACTCTATTAGCAGCTAGTGGCTACTGAGAACACACACTGACATAGTCGTCTGCTGTAAAGAAACACATCTCCTATGATTTTTCTGTTTACGAACTAAATATCTTGTATGTTTTGCTCGCTTGTTGTTTTAATGTGTCTGCCTCAGTAACTAACGTTACACTTGTCAAGAATTGAGTAAGTAAAGTTAGTATGTAACGTAATAATGTAACGTTAGACACTTAGCTAAAAGTTATATATAAGTTTGCTATTATCGATGTAAATCAACCATGTTTTACTGTTAGTTTGACGCTTTTCATGTTTTTTTAGCTGCTCGTTGATGTACTGTGGCTCATAAAGGTAGCCACGAACATCCGTTTCTAACATAACTTCGTCTAAATCAAAATCCTCCCCAATGCATCCGTCTGAAAAATCAGTATTTTCCTCCATATTTTCGAAAAGTTTCTCCCGGTGAAATCAAATGCACGGGCACTGATCTGTGATTCTTTACAGAAATCCACCCTTTTTACACTTCCTCCTCCTAGGGGAAGTCGTGGCCTAATGGTTAGAGAGTCGGACTCCCAATCGAAAGGTTGTGAGTTCGAGTCCCGGGCCGGCAGGAATTGTGGGTGGGGGGAGTGCATGTACAGTTCTCTATCCACTCTCAATACCACGACTTAGGTGCCCTTGAGCAAGGCATCGAACCCCCAACTGCTCCCCGGGCGCTGCAGCATAAATGGCTGCCCACTGCTCCGGGTGTGTGCTCACAGTGTGTGTGTGTGTGTGTGTGTTCACTGCTCTGTGTGTGTGCGCATTTCGGATGGGTTAAATGCAGAGCACAAATTCTGAGTATGGGTCACCATACTTGGCTGAATGTCACTTCACTTTGGGGAAGTCGTGGCCTAATGGTTAGAGAGTCGGACTCCCAATCGAAAGGTTGTGAGTTCGAGTCCCGGGCTCATTGAATCATTAGGCTTGTTCAACTTGAACAACTTGATCGGTCTGTGACATCATCATCACCATCAGACCGATCGGTGTGTGACATCAAAGAACCGCAAGAGCTTTAGAGAGCAGACGACTCCTTGTGCTTTTGAATCACTCTCACGGTACTTTGATGTCATACACCGATCGGTCTCTGCAGCGCCACTTCAAAGGCAACGCGACTACCGTAAAACTTCAAATAATAGCCCGGGCTTCTATTTACCCAAATCGCCGAACTGCACCGGCTTGTATTTGAGACAGGCGTCTATAAGAGACAGGCCTTTAATTTAGTGTTGAGATGTTCAAGCATGACAGTAGGAGGTTACCATATTATATTACGTTTTATTTATAATTAATTTGAATGTGTTTAACAAATCATTTAATGAAAGAAAAATGTCTTTGGCTATTGGCAGCATAAAAAAAAAAGATAAAAAACGAAACGATGTGACAGCATTGGGCAGAAAAATACAAGTTACCCCTAAACGAATGTGTTTAACAAATCATTTAGTGTAAGAAATGTCTTAGATTATTGGCAGCATAAAAAACGAAACGATGTGACAGCAATGGGCAGAACAATATAAGTTACCACTAAAATCCATCGAGCATATGAACTTGTTGCCCGAAACATATCAACAAGAAAGAATGAAGGCTACCCTGTAAAACAACTGCAATCATGTGATAGAAAATTACTCACTATCACTATCATCATCCCCGCGATCCTCAATTATAAGTTCATTGGCAAATTCCTCCTCCACGTTGCTCTCCTCCACTTCTCCCTCTCCAGCCTCCGCTAACTCTGCCTGCCTTGCTTGCATTAACAGCTCTCGCCCAGATGCGCAGGGCTCTCCCTCTTTGAAACAATGGATAAGGTGATCCTCACTTCCATCAGAAGCTACTGTCAGGCCACATACCTAAGGATAACATCCCTTCACATCCCTAACATCAAGTTAATGAAATATATCATCTCCTCTTTCTCCCTCGCACACACACACGTGCACGCGCAAGCATACCTTAAAGGAATTTTTCAGCCGCTCCGTATCCAGCTTTTCCCACGCTTGAAGTACCCAGGAAACCAACAAGCGACGGGCTGGGGCCCTCATATTTCCTCCAGCTGTGTACTCTTTGTCCACATCCCCTGCCATCCAGTTGTCATAGGACTCGTGCAGGCTGGCTTTGAATGGTT
The DNA here is from genome assembly GCF_963082965.1 of Carassius carassius. Classification (NCBI taxonomy): domain Eukaryota; kingdom Metazoa; phylum Chordata; class Actinopteri; order Cypriniformes; family Cyprinidae; genus Carassius; species Carassius carassius. The sequence goes on from NC_081785.1 coordinate 26,796,089, forward strand.
GGTTCCATACGACGTCAGGGGCCTGTATGTACTTTGTACAGCCACCGGGTATCACAGCCGTGGTTGTGTTGTAGCCCCTTTTGAGCTCAGCTTTGGTCGCTGTGCTGATATGACAGCGATATGAATCCCAGGTTAGGAGACAAGGGGCGAAGTTGAGCTTTCCCACCACTCTCTGAAGCCAGTCTGCAGTCAGCTCCTCGTCCATCCATTTTTGGACGTGGCCACCACCACCCCACTGATATTCTGCATTAATTTCACCTCCTTGATCCCCCCTTTGAAGACAATGTAAGGTTTCAATTTGGTCCCGTCTGCTTTCGCAGCCAACACCACAGTAAAGTGGCTCTTCTCATGGCCTGTGGTTTTCAGTGGAACACTGCGTCCACCTCGTGCTTCCACCGTTGTAGAGCCCACCATATCAAACCACACCGCTGTTTCTTCCATGGCTATAATGTTTTTCGGCTGTATTTTCTTTGCCTTAATAATCTGCATTGTATATGTGACAAAATTTACCAGTTTCTCAGTGAAGTGCTTGGCGTCTTTCTGGGCCACAGTTGTGCATCTTCTGACTGAAAAGTCGTTGCGCCTCAGGAATTTGTCCAGCCAGCCAGCGCTCGCAGTAAAACTCTCCTCATCCCTGCCGTCACTCACTGTTGCATACACTTCTTTTACCTTGGCCCTGATCCTTTTATGTGAGACTCTGAGATGCTTTGCCCGCATGCTGTGGATCCACTCACACACGCTCACCTCCAGCTCTTCACTGGCCTTCTTCCTCCCTCCACCTCGCAGTCTGGCCCATTTGTCGTCTTCCTCGGACAGACGTTGCAATTCAGCTTTATTTTTACGCCATTCTCGCACTCTCTTTGGATCAACCAAGAAATGTCTTGCCGCTGCTTCTCCCGAATTTTGTTCGGCAAATTTGACAACTGTCAGCTTAAATGTCAAATCATAATTTTTTCTTTTTGTCTCCATGGTGGTATTGAGAGAATTAAGAAAAACTGAAGACTAAAAGAAAGTTCGTTAACCTCTTTGTTATGTTGCCATAGTGATGAGTCGTTCATGAACTGTTGTTGTGTCTGTCACGTGAAATCTAATCAAAACATAGAACAGACAATCTGACGGGTTTGAGAAGATCAAATACAACCCGATACTAAAAAACAGACCAGGTCTCTATTTGAGACCGGCCTTTATTTACCCAAACCTGTCGTCACACCAGGCGTTTAAAAGAGACAGGTGTCTATTTGGGACTCGGCTATTATTTGAAGTTTTACGGTATGCTAATGGTTCAGCGCGCCAAATGGTTCACCAAATTCGTTCAAAATCTGGATTAAAAAATTTAATTAATATTAACTTCTTAATGAACTGTTGTATAAGTATCATTTTTGCACTCCTGTGATATTAAACTTAGCTTACTTCTCATGTGAGATTTCTTAACTATGTGATGTAAATATGAGACAAAATTTCAAACAGGGGCATTTTGCTCCATATCCTGAATTTTAGGGATATTCTCTAGGCTCCATCATGAAGTAAGTTGTTGCTCTGCCTCATAGAAACTGTAGTGCTGCCATATATTTTTTTTGGGACCCATGATACTTTTTTTTAGGATTATTTGATGAATAAAAGGTTAAAAAGAAGAGCATTTATTTAAAATAGAAATCCTTTTTTAACTCTCTGGAGTCGATTAACGCGGATACGCGTTTTGAGTCATTTTCTCCTGATAACCCGAAAAGAACTTAAATTACACTTTCAGTTTTAATCATACAGATAAGAACAATACATCAATCGAATCTGTAAAGGGTCTACTTTTTTTTGGATACAGACATAATAACAACAAAACTTTGTGCACTTATAAAATAAAGATAACAAACAAGGTGTGCTGTCTGCAGCCTTTGTCTGTTCCGATCTTCATTTACAAACACGTCATTAAAATGAACTGTAACTCCGTAACAGTTCACTCAATGAAGAGACATAAGAGAGATATCTATAGAAAGCTTATTATTATAGCCCAGTTTGTGCTGATTACAGTGAGATTAGACTTTACCCATTGAGATATTTATAAGAAACTGAAAAAAGCACAAATGTCAGGGCATGACAAAACTTCTCCAGGCCCCAAAAATACCCTTAGACTCCAGAGGGTTAATAATATACACAGCCATTCAAAAGGTTTGGGGTCAGTAAATAATAATAATTATTATTAATTATTTTTTTTATTTTTTTTTAAAGAAACTTGTATCCAGCAAGGATGTGTAAAATTGTTAAGAAGTGAGCAAAAATGTATATTGTTAGAAAATATTTATATTTTGAATAAATGCTGTTCTTTTCAACTTTTTATTTATCAAAGAATCCTGAAAAAAGTATGGCAGTTTTCCCAAAAATATTTGGCAGCACAACTTTTACCAACATTTATAATTCTAATAATAAATCAGCATATAAGAATGATTTCTTAAGGATCATGTGACACTTTATACTGGAGTAATGGCTGATGGAAATTCAGCTTTGCATCACAGAAATTAATTATATTTTAAAGGATTTTACAATAGAAATCATTATTTTATGTTTTATTAACATTTTGCAAGATTAGGTTTTTTGTTCTGTATTTTTTAAATAAATGCAGCTTTAATGAGAATAAGAGACTTAAAATAAAAACATTACAAGTTTTACTGATCCCAAAATTTTAACCGCAGTGTGTGTGTGTGTGTGTATGTGTGTGTGTATGTATGCATGAATATGTGAACAGGAACTTGACAGAAATGCATGAATATGTGACAATGCTTGGCAAAATGTGACCTAACACCCTTATTAGTAATGTCAGACTGGTTTCAGTTGGTGATTGAGAAATTCTGCCATGTCCTGTTCCTCTATTCCTCTGTCTCTCTTTCTGACAGTCCCTGTTTGGAATGGTGCAAATATCAAAACCTTTGTTGAATTGAAATTAATTGTATCGAGTTGCTTCCCTCTTCTGGAGTCATCTATGTATTGCAACACTGTTTTCTAAAATCTAAAATGCAGGGGAGCAGTTTTGTTTCATTTTAAACAAAATGTTGCTTGATCATTGGTTGATCTTCAGTATGTTGTTAGATCATAGGTTTTTATTGGCATATTATACAAAATATTAAATCAGTAAAGTTATTCAGATCATTCAGTTGCCTGTACCTCCAAAGCAAATGGCTACTTTTTTTGTCCCTGTTGTGTTTGTTGTAAACACTATCATAGATGTTGACTAATAAATCTACAGTTTTCTCCGTTAAAAAAAAAAGATCAGTGTTGATTTTATTTCACATTATAAACAGACACTTTATAAGAAAGAAAATCATTCTGAAATAAGTAATATTGGACCATGTATTACTATCTTTATACATTTTCCATGTCTGTGAATTGTTCTATTTTTATTTATTTATTTATTTATTTTTACAGCATATTTTAACAATAGAACTCTCGTTGAAAAAATGTACTACATTTATTTCAGTAATGATAATCGTCCCATCTGGACACATTTTTATATATATATATATATATATATATATATATATATATATATATATATATATAGTTTTTTTATATAAAAATTGTACTACTTAAAGAAATACACATATGTGATGCATAGATTAGTGTTCAAAATAAATAAATACAAACACCTTAAAAAGTGGTAGTTATCCTGTCAGAACACATTTTCCTCATTATTATTAATTTAAAATGAGAATTGAATTTAGTTATTGCAATTACATTATGCAAAATATATTGTCTTTTGTTTTGTAATGCACAATTAATATATATATATATGAACAACCTTCATTTAGCATTATTGACACGGTTTTCCTAATTAATGTTGTTCAGTTGCTTTGACACAATCTGTTTTGTTTAAAGCGCTACTGTATATAAATAAAGGTGACTTGACTTGACTTGGACAGAAATTGCGAGGGACAAATGTACATTTATCAAAAAGTGTTTTCGTATTCTACACTCATGGCGTGAACACATAAGGATAGTTTAGATGTCTGCCTCCGCTGTGAGTCCCTATCAAGCACTGATTCAACTACTCTCTTGTCCTCCTGTCTGGCTCTTTGGCCCACATCACTGACTGCAGAGCAAGCCTGTTCTTGATAATGCTGCTGTAGGGATGGGCGTTTTCCACAAATATCACATTCGAATATTTGAGCTCACAAAAAAAGAATATTCGAATATTCGTTTATTTAAATTAAGTTTAATGAGTCAGACGTTATTTTTCAGCAACATTTGTTTTCGTCATTTTGAACAAGCTTACAATAAGCTTGAACATTACACATTGTGTTTTGTAGCTGAAAACCTTTAACAATGCGTGCAAACAAACAAAAGTACAGATTAAAAGCAAAAAAAAAAAAAAAAAGTGAACAAAGAAAAAATGTAAAGCAGCCTACAGCAATTAGGCTATTGTACAGAATGTAGCTTACACTTAACTTTTAAACGGTCAGCAAATCTTTTTTGCTTTTTTTCTATTGTTTCAAATGTTCTTGTTAAGAAATACGGGCATGTAAACATGATCGGGGGAAAGTCGGCTCCTTAGTCTGTTAACAATAAGGCCGGCCGCGGAGAAAACGTGCTCTGACGGCACAGACGTTGGCGGGACTCACAAATAAAGGTGTGCTAAGCGAATACGTTTTGTGAAGCGCTTCGTGTTTTCGTTTCACCACTGAATGGGATCCTCATCTGGTGGAATACATGGCTCCAGCAAGAACTGTTCCCACTCGTCTCGGCTGGACTCTCTGTAATCATCGCTGGAGAACTGGCTCTGCCTTTTCCGACGAGTGGGCATTGCATCTTCTTCATCATGGCGACTGCATCCGCACCACTCGCATCAAGGAAAATGTTCTGATAATGTTCAAAAAAGTTTTTTTTTCTTACTTCTCTCATGTTTTCATCGAGAATCCGGAGATGTTTGTGCCGAGGGTCTAGGGCAGACGCGAGAAGAGGAGTTTTCACTGCATTCTCCAAGTTAGCGGTGTTTATTCGTTGCTTGAGAGATGCTGCAACAATGTTCTTGGATCACTTTCTGTGATTCTCCACGGCATACTTGAAGTACTAGAAGACCGCAGTTCTTTTAGGGGGCGTTCACATAGCCTATCGCGTCTTTTGCATGCTCAAGTTCATTATTTCCAATGTAGGCGCGCGGTATGCGCGCTCATAATGGAAGCGACGCGGTCGCAATGCGCACGCGGTGCGGCGTGGTCCCGTTTTTTCCAGGCGCGTCCGAACAGCATTGAGTTAAAAACATCTCAACTTTCAGAATGCCACAAGCGCACCGCAGGTCATGTGACAAGAACTAAACATTCAGCTTCGTCCTTTCCTGTAACAACGTTGAAAGCTCAGCCAAGATGAAGGAACAGCTGATCATAGCTGTATATGGATTGCCATTTTGAAATAAATTTAGTAGCAGAGCTACTGAAAGCGATTTTTTTTTTGTGCTGCAAATCCATTAATCCTTTGCTGAAATTTCCGCGTCTTTATGGAGAGAACGCGTCGCCTCAGGAGCGCTTCTGCCCGAGTGCTTAGGAAAGAAGGAGAAAGCAGCGCGCATAGCCTTTTCCACGCCTTATTAGGCGCGATATGTGAATGGCCCCTTAATCATTCATTAATTATTTTTTGCTTGCATACACCTTCAAATATGGCGTGGAGAATCACAGAAAGAGACCAAATTGGGTTTTATTGTTTTTTTGTTTTTTTTTTGCGAAATTCGAATATCATTTTTATTTATCGAATAATTAGAGCAGAACGAATATTCGAATGTTCGACTATCTGTGCACATCCCTAGTGAAAAGATAGGAAAAGGAAAATATATATATTTTTTAATATATATTATAAATTTTTATAAATAAATTTGAGCAGCGGTTCAGCTGTGCCTTTATTTTGAACTATTTTCACTGGTCAAATTGAGCAAGATCAGACAACAGTGTTCCTTAAATGTAGGCTAAGTCACTTAAAATTAACTTTTTTAAATATTAAAAATTAATATTTATTGAACTGTTACTATAAAATCAGTATCACATTTGCAAACTCCTTTTACAATCTCCGTTCATTGTTGAGGTATTATGGCCGATCACAAAACTCCACATTGCATAGCTAAACATAAACACCATTATCCCACTATTATTGTATTATTATGTGTGGAAGTCTCCTCGCTTTAGCAGGCTTTCATTTCCAAAAAAATTATTATTATGGTAAAAACTGCCACCACCCACCCCCCCCCCCCCCAATTTCATATAATTTTTTTTCCCCTGCTCACCCTGCCTGTGAGCAAGCATGTATAACTAGGGCTGCAACTAACAATTATTTTGATAATCGATTAATCTGTCTATTATTTTTACGATTAATCGATTAATCGGTTTATGTACTTATATTTTAGTTTTTTTCATTTTTTCCCCAAGTAAATTATTAATAAATGGTCTTTATCATTCAGCATAGATTTAAGAGATTTTAACCATTTTGCACTGTCATATCCTCATCAAAAATATACCTGGAGTTGTTTTATTGTGTTAGTAATCCTTTGTCGAACTCTTCTGCAATCAGAACACTGACCCATACTCTAGCAAATTTCACAAGGAGATTTCAAATAATGTTTTCACCATGGCAGTCCTTAGAGCTCCTAAAGTAGTTTAACATCCCGAACAAAGCTTATTAAGGAATCTTTCAGAACATATTTTCACGAAGGATAAGGATAAAACAGAATAAAATTGCAGTGCATTGTATTTTATTATATACTGGGAAAAAGCTTTATAGCTTTTGCTGTGAAATTGTAAACAATCCTTCAAAAAAAGTGCCAATGGCATGAAACCTGAATGGAACTCACAATTTAAAGTAAAATCCATCAGAAGGTTGTCCAGAAAAAAAAATAGGACACACACAAAAAACCTGCTGTGTGAAAAAGAGCAGTGAATAATACTTAGAAAAAAAAGTGCATTTCAAATATCTACATTTACCTCTCTCATTCAGTCATAATTAGGCTGCACGACTGAATTTTGAACTGGTAAACGACAAACTGATCACAGAACATGTTTGTAAAGCTTTAAATGTTAACTGTTAAAAAGCAATGTTATCAGCTTTTACGACTAAACATTTGCAAACAACATTGTACTGGAGAATCTGCACAAATGAAAGTCTTAGGGGCCGTTCACAAATCGCGCCTAAAAACGCGTGGAGAACGCTAGGCGCACCGCTTTCTCCTTCTTTCCAAAGCGCTCGTGCAGAAGCGCCACTGAGGCGTCTGCCTTTGCTAAGCAACCATGACGTGCTCTCTCCTTGAAGACGCGGAAATTTCAGCAAAGGATAAATGGATTTGCAGCTCAAAAAATCGCTTGCAGTAGCTCTGCTACTAAATTTATTTCAAAATGGAAATCCATATACAACTATGATCAGCTGTTCCTTTCATCTTGACTGAGCTTTTAACGTTGTTACGGGAAAGGATGAAGCTGATTGGTTAGTTCTTGTCACATGACCCGCGGTGCGGTTGCTGCATTCTGAAAAGTTGAAATGTTTTTAACTCGATGCGGTGCGGTGTTGGAAATAACGAACTTGAGCGCGCAAAAGACGCGATATGTGAACGTCCCCTTAAACAGTGCAGTAGTGCAGAGTTTACAGGTTACTCTTCTTTTTTAAAGGCTCAATGTAAAGTACTCCCACATCACGCTGAATGCTGCAGACATAGGGTGCTTCTCAATATCCCTACTCGTCTCCTCGCTCCTCCGTCCTCCATCCTATGACCCGGAAACCGATCGAACACAGCCATCTTGAAGGACATCTCAATTCCCTAATTGCACCACGAGGAGACGAGGATCGAGGAGGGAGGAGGCTTCATGAGGAGAGATGAGCGAGGATACACAGGTGTATCCTATGCGGAAGTATTTTATCGACTTAACGTGACGCACGTATAAATTCTCCTCCCCCTTCACATCTGTTGTAACAATTTTTATTTATATTTTACCTTTTCACTTCAAATAAACCATGCATGTCATATATTTCAAACAGGGCATCTTGCTTTATTAATATTTATTATGAATGTCTTAATTAATAAACTTTAACAACATAAGGGCAGATCCCTTTAATTACAGCTGATGACACTTTGAAGTAACGCTGAAGGGAGCGAGGATAAATCATTTCACTTGATTCAAGTCCTCCATCCTCACGTCTTTTCCTTGCGTCCTTCCCTCGCATCCTGAAAGGGTGGAGCTAAGACACGAGGAAAGGAAGCGAGGAAAGGAAACGAGGATGCACAAATATGAATTGAGAAGCACCCATAGACATCATATGATGTCTATGGCTGCAGAGACGCTGTTCGGGAAGCACGTGACATAAAACAAGGCCAGCTATTGGCTATTCGCTACTTCTCCTGTTGTACTAGCTGAGTAAAACCTCCGGTGGCTCATTACTGCCACACTTTGGTCACCGCAGATTTGAAATATGCACGAAATGAGCCGCTTACGGCAAATAAAAGTTATTTAGCAACGAATCGATGACTAAATTAGTTGACAACTATTTTAATAATCGATTTTAATCGATTAAATCGATTCGTTGTTTCAGCTCTATGTATAACCATTAAATATATTTGTTAATTTTGTTGTGCTAAACCTTAATGGTTTTCTTGCCATTCCATTGCACTACTTTTCCATTGTTTTTCTATGTAAATATTGTTGATGGACATGTTTGACTGCTGAGTTTGCATCTTGCCCTGCTGTGTTTGTTTATGCTCGGAAAGCTGCTTCGCCAAGTGCACACTTGCAGAGTTGCCATGTCCACCTTCAGTATACCCATTTGAGCTTATGATGAGTTACATATTATAAGGGGAAGTGACAGCTTAAATCAGTTGGAGTGTGTACCTTTGTGCCAGTGTCAGTTATTTGAACGGAGAAAAGACAGCTGTTATTCTGGTCAAAATGCTTGTGCAACAGGGTTGGTCATGGTCACCACGTAGCTATGCTCTTGGTTACGTGCATCTAGGAGTGGCTCACAGTAAATGCTGCTCCTCACAAACAGTCATTTTCATGCACAGACCATCTCAAACTCCATATTTTCATTTGCTGTGAGTCAGAGTTGCTTGTAATGTGCACCATTCTATCAGAAGGTAAATTATTTATAAAGCTATGGCAACACAGCAGAATACATTATTATCTTTCGAAATATGTTAACTATTCATCATGACTTCAAAATAAATGTTTTTTATCATAAAGAAGTGGAGTAAATGTTTAGTCAATATTAAATAAGTTTTAGATCACGTTGTAAAGTGTTAAAACAAATAGCAGGCCTTTTGTCACCCTCTGCAGACATTTGTTATAATAGTACATAATAGAGATGGGACGGTTCGATGAAAAAAATCGAACCGTTTGGTTCACCACACACGGTTAAACACACAGTTCAACTTAAATCTGACAAAGCATCTGTAATATTTTTTTGCTATAAATAACATAAATGCTATAAATTTGCATTACAATAACAGCGAGAAAAACAAAACAAAACAAAAAAACCTTGGACAAACCATGCACTCTTCAATTCGAATGGCGTATTCTGGAATATGAGCAGTCATTTAATCTGTCATCACCCGGGCCCTGATAGCACACGCACACAGGTGAGACCTGAACAGCACACGTTAATATGTATTTAAACTAAACTCATTTAAGCTTTGTCAGTTTAAACATTTAAGAGCAAAAGAATGCAAGCGCTCATCCGACGTGCACTAACCCGCGCCTCAGAATACATGGAAATATTAAGCTCTCTCTGAAGTAGGGCTGCACGATTAATCGCATGCAATTGTCATGTGTGTCTCGTCAGTAAAGCTGGTTCTGTGATTAGTACTAAATATCCATCACCTGCTTTCAAATGGAGCAGCACTTATTTGCACTCACAAATACTCCCATCATCATCAGAAGCTTCCTACTGTACACTAAATAATGACTCTCTTATTTACATTGCATTTACACTGTTGGTAATAATGAGAACATCTCAGAGTGTGCACTTTAACAGACATGCCTGTGATTGGCACCAGTACTCAAAAATCACTGTGTAAATCAAAGCCATTAACCCTTCTCAGAGCACAAACACAAATATGCATGGGAACATTTGAAAGCTGACATATATTTGTAGACCAACCTGGATGTTCTCATCCCCCTGATTCCCTTCACAAAAACCAATTGGATTTTTAATTATTGCAGAAAATGAGCTCTATGACCAACAGACGTTAATGATTCTTACATGTTTTTCTCATCATGATAATCTTCACAAATGAACACTACTATTTTGAAGCCACAATACAATCGTCAGAAGCAGAAAACTAAATGTAGGCTAGAAATGAACAGGCACATGACTTCAGTTTTACCACCATTAAGCTTCAGAGAAGCATTTCAGTCTTTATTAAAAAAAAAAATAATAATAATAATAATTCTCCAATTAATAGTTAAAATGGGTTTCAAAAGCAGGATTGTAAACATTGAGACTGTGAAATCAAGTAGTGACTAGATGAGTTTTCCGGTTCGGTCTGATGATCTTTAATGTTCCTGCAGCCTCTGTAGTCCTATTTAAACACTTTTTAGCATTTTTCAAAGCAAGATAAAGCTTTAAAAGTCACTAGTGGGTTTAACTGATGAATGTTGTGTCATAGAATAAAACATTTAAATATTCTGAGCTTCATCACATACTGTATTTCAGGCATTTAGCCAAAAACCCATTATTTTTTTTTTTTTAGAGACGATGGAAATAGTAGTCCAAAAGTGCAAAATTGGTTTTGGGTTTTAGCTAAAAAAAATAAATAAATAAGTTTATTATTTTATTTCAAAATACTACTGAGTCTGCACTTGGTTCTCCAGGTTCTGCAGACAGAATGGTGAAGTTACAGTGGCCAGGAGTTTCCTCTCACTCCTCTGCTGCTTCAGAAGATGTAATGACACGTGGAAGCTGTAAATCCCAGAGGGGTTCAGGCCCATCACTCCATGGCTGGTGTATTCTCAGACTCAGTCATTCTCACCATGTGGTAAGCACGCTGAGTGTGGATAATGGCGATGCAGAAAAGCCTGCGGTAATGCTTCATCTTTATGCAGATTAGCACAGACTCTGGCAACCAGCAGCACCTTGCAAACTCCACACCAGCCGTCTCAAATCCACCATCCCAGACACCGCTGCAGCACGGCAGGGGAGCGCTTTCTGTTACCGCTGCAAGAAGCATTACCGAATCCTCTGCGATCCCCAAGTGTGCAGGCTTAAACAGATCCCACCACTGGATATCAACTCCAGTTATTTGTCAGTTTCCTCACGGCAATGACAGGCTGTAATCCAGAGCTGTCCTTCCACGCACAGATAGACGCTGAAGATCAATACGGAGGTGCTTGAAAGCTCTCATACTCATGTGTCAGCACGTTTTATATCAACACAGGACGTAAATGAGAATGTCATGTAAACACCTCGAGTGACAGCTGTCGTGTCACTTGTGAGATTGTGGTGTCTTCTTCTTGTAGAGTGTCACGGATGCCACTCTTTGAGTTGTGGACGTGTGTTTGTGGTAACAGACTCGATCCCATGATGCTGTTCCTTGGTTGAGTGTCTTATAATAGCATAACTTGTAATGTACTGTCACTGGTGACATTATCGTTGTCCATTAGTGTGAATCTTAACCCACCCGTCTCTGTATGTATCGTCTTACTGTCTGTGAATAGACACTAATATTATGGTGTCTAAAATCAGCAGTAGGTGGCAGCGAGTTTTCATCGTCATTCGTTCATTCATTCATTCTAATTTGTTCAAAAACTCATTCATTTATTCAGTAACAAAACTGCTGTGCATTGTTCTAAGAAGCACAACAGTTCTGTTGTGGCTTTTTTGGAACCATTTGTTTAAGTTTTGGAACTTAAGTCAAAAAAGTCTAAAATGTAACTCATAATATTAAACTGTTGTAAAAAAAATTCTGTATCACATTTGCATATTCATAATCAGGAAATCGGCACACTTGCTTAAGTGATGTTACTTAAAGGGTTCACCCAAAAAAAAGTATTTGTCTATGTTCTACTCACCCTCGAAGCATTCTAGGTGTATGTGACTTTCATCTTTCAGAATAATCCAAGCGGAGTTATATTAAATATTGTCTTTCAGTGGGGTAAGCGGGTGTTTGTTGTCAACAGTTCAGAAGACGTCAAATAAAGCTATGTGAGGGATGTTTTATTACAGATGCAGGCACTTTATTTCACGTCTTCTGAACTTACCCCACTGAAAGGCTTGGAAGAGCAAGGACAATATTTAATATAACTCCGATTGAATTATTCTGAAAGATGAAAGTCAAATACACCTAGAATGCTTCGAGGGTGAGTAAAGATGGACGAATTTTCATTGAACTAATCCTTTAACAATATCATATGATACATATCACATACCTCTAGTGGGCAGAAAAACATGAATGATGAGTAAAAGGTTTACTTTAATTCTCTGTGAGCAAAGTTTGTGTTTTGGCCTGGTGAACAATACAGCAGTAGACTTACTGTACATTGAAGGAGGAACCTGAGACAGAAGAGAATATCAAACAAACTTGGCAATTGGCATGTTTTTTTGTTTGTTTTTTTTTTTTATTTGCACCAGTTTACTATTATTGGGTAAAAAAAATGACTGACATTGAGCTCTTGAATTGTATGCTATTAGTTTCACATAACCACTGTGTCCTTATTTTTCCTTTCAGAAAATTCTGCAACTTCTACCTGAGAAAATCAACAGTCGATGGCAGTTTCACAGTATAGGTAAGTGCTGCTCAGACCACGTTAGACTGACGTGGTCCATGTCACACATTTAACCTGCTGAAATTGAAATATCGCTTACAGTATCACTATTTCTTTGTGCATTATTATTCATGAATCAGTCTGTGAGAGTTCTGCTGTTAAAAGCAGGTTCAGGAGAGAGTCCATGTAACCTGGTTTAATACTCTCTCAGAGAAAATAATTAGCTACAGGGGGAAAGAGAGATCAGTAGGTTAATAAATGAGAGGCTTCAATTTGAAATGCAAATTACTAAATGAAATTATGTGTCTCATGGTTTCAGTCTTCCTTACAGGAAGAGCCTCTAAGGAGGCGATAACCTCAATTAAAGCCCTGCGCATAGAGACAGACAGACAGACAGACAGACAGACAGACAGACAGACAGATCCCTAAAGGGAATTCAAGCAAAAATTGATGCAACAGTATCTGAGATTGTTAACTTTCTGTTATATGTCTTTGCTGGGCAATTCTTTTCTTACATCCACAATTCTCTCTCTGTCAGCTGAAGTATTAGAACATAGATTGGCATTTTAAATGATTCAGTCCAGTCCCAGACCGTGCTGAAGTAGTTCCTCAGCTGAATGAAGGCGAGTCTGATCCTGTGTGACTGAGTGAGTTTACGATTGCCAAACAATGCCTCAACTGGCATATCATTATAAAGTTCAACAGAACGTTTTTTTTTTTTTTTTTTTGGAGACTTTAAACGACAGCAGGGTGAATAGGACATAACGGTTTTGACCACTTTTTCAGCAACATTGATTCTGGGACTATTTTTCCCAACAATCAATTGTTGCAAAATATGCATTTTTATATAAAAATTTGTTTGAGAATTTAGGAAGTCTGACTGTATTATATATTTTGTCATTATAACAAAAAAAAAAAACAGTTGAAATAATGCACTGATGGCTTTAACAGAAGCAAATATTAACAACTCACAGTAGGTCTGTCTTTAAAGTTTTATAAGTTATCATTAAAAATACATATAACAAGACCATTGCACTCTATACAGGTACATGGGACACCATAGCAAATATTATTAGACTAGACTAGTGCTGAGCAACGATTACATTTTTTTAATAACATTATTGTCTGCAATTAAAGGTACAATTTGCAAGATATTTGCAGTAAAATATCCAAAAAGCACTATGCTAGTGTTATATATTTTGCCCAGCTGATTACTAACAATATCTCTAATGTTTTCAACTACTTGTAAATCATGAGAAAATTCCCATCTAAACAGTGACATGGGGCAGTGCAGTCGCCTGTCAATGACGTTAGTTACCCTTTGTTCTTGCCTTTACTGACGTAGAAACCACATGACAACAGTGTCGTGGACACCAGTGTTAAATCCATGATTTATCTTTCCGTCTAATTGATGGCCGTCAGCGCTTGGGTTGCACAAAACTAATAACGCATTCAAAAGTAGTGTATTGTTCACTTTTTTTCCATTTAAAATTACTGCTATGGCAAAAGTGCAATATCATTTGGTTTGCAAACACTTTAAACACATAAGGTGCTTTTTACAGCTGTGTTCCTTTTACATTGTAGCAGTTAAAATATTTATTGTAGCCTAAATCTCAATTTATAACATTAACAGAATTAAATTACATGTAAAACAAGCTATTTGTCACTGCCAGGACGTTAACGTTTTTATAGAAAATATTTTATGGTTTGTATAACAAGCAATCAGGGGTCTCATTTATAAAACTCTCCGTAGATTTCATCCTAAAATTTTACGTAGGCACAAAAGGTACATTTTGCGTACGCCCAAAAGTTTTCAGATTTGTAAAACCATGCGCACACCAGAACCTGCGCAAAAATCTCTTTATAAATCCCAGTCAGGGGAAGATTGTGCATACGTTCATTTCCACCTCATCTCCTCACTGAAATCATCATATATGGAGCTTACAATGTCTTGTTGTACTATGCAAAACCTCATCTGCATATAATTTCCATGCATATTCACACGCACGTGACAACATGTTTAACACAGAGACAATAGGGAAATAGTATCCCTGCTACGTTTTAGAATAAATACATGAAAATACCCATAAAAATAGTTTCAAATAGTTCTCAGATATTTTAGATGATCTCATTAAATAGAATTTTGATTATTTCAAATTAAAAGTATGCAGTTTTGCTGATTAGATAAACATATTTAAGTTATTTTAGTGGAAACAGATAAACGCATATTTATTGCAGTGTATTGTCTGATTCGGCGCGTCACTGACAAAGTATTGTAAAAAGGAAACGTGCAAATCTTACCGTTTTCTCTTAGTTATGTCCTTCAAATATAGCGGAATTTTTCATAATGTAGTAGAGATGACTTTACACAACATTAACACCCCCGTGCAGCTGTGGTTGTGCAGTAATCCAGCAGTGTCCGCCATAATATCACAGTAAGTACGCATCATCGATCATAGTTCCCTCTAAAATATTTCTCATAACATGTGATCTGTAGTTTAGTTTAAAGATTAATTATTGTGCACCTATAGCACCCCTCGCTTTAATAAAAATAACATGTCACAGGACAATTGTTTATTGTTATTGAAATTATACAATTATGTTGTTTGTAAAATTATGTAATTTCAGTGTTAATCTCTTTTAATGCGTTTGGAAGTTTTAATCTAAATGTGTGTACATGTTTACGCCAAGTTTATTTTATATAAATCCCGATATGTGAGTAAAAAAATGCGTACACAATTTCTATACCTATTTTGTGTGGATGCAATGTTTATAAATGAGACCCCTGCACGTTCTCGGGACCCCTCGCCACAGAGTGTGGTGCGGGACAACACTTGATGGGCGGGAAGAGACTTGTGTGTGCGGGATGCGGGAGGATAGGGTGTGCTTAAGGCAATCTCAACCGTGCCGGAGCACGTTTGACCCCCAAAGCCTGGTTCTGTTCAGCAGTCTATGGCTCGATTGGGAGAGGTGGGCAAGAGCGCAGTTCAGTTATTTATATATATATATATATATATATATACAGTATATATATATATATATATATACACACACACACACACACACCGTATTTTTTCGGACTATAAGTCGCACCTGAGTATAAGTCGCATCAGTCCAAAAATACGTCATGATGAGGAAAAAACATATATAAGTCGCACTGGACTATAAGTCGCATTTATTTAGAACCAAGCACCGAGAGAAAACATTACCGTCTACAGCCACGAGAGGGCGCACTATGCTGCTCAGTGTAGACTACAGGAGCACTGAGCGCCCTCTCGCGTCTGTAGACGGTAATGTTTTCTCTTGGTTCATTGGTTCATGTCAAATTAATTTTGATAAATAAGTCGCACCTGACTATACGTCGCAGGACCAGCCAAAATACTTATAGTCCGGAAAATACGGTATATATATACCCTATATATACCCTAACCTTAACATTTTAGGGTTGAATTTCCAGCAAAAATAACTATACCGTGTCAGCCTTCAGATCACTTCATCATAGTCACTAGTAACATTTTTATTGCATTTAGGTTTGTTTATCACAAAGCACTGTAATGATCAAGCCTGTTACTGTCTGTGTATTTCTTTTATAGGTTCTATACTAAAAAAACTTTTGCACACTGGAAACTCTTTCAAGGTAAGATAATGAATAAACCATAAGACCTTCAAATGATGATATACACATCTGTTGTGGATCAGTGTGAATAAAGGAAGTGTTGTGTGTGTGTGTTGTGTGTGTGTGTGTGTGTGTGTGTGTGTGTGTGTGTGTGTGTGTGTGTGTGTGTGTGTGTGTGTGTGTGTGTGTGTGTGTGTGTGTGTGTGTGTGTGTGTGTGTGTGTGTGTGTGTGTGTGTGTGTGTGTGTGTGTGTGTGTGTGTGTGTGTGTGTGTGTGTGTGTGCAGATCCGCTGTGAGGGCATGCGTCTGTTCCTGCTCTGGCTGCAGGCTCTGCAGAGTAACTGTGCTGAAGAACAGCTCCTCATCTTCGCCTGTCTGATCCCAGGATTCCCTGCTGTACCCTCATCCAGAGGACCCTGCACACTGGACACCATTATATACAACCCCTTTTCCAACCCGCCTGATGGTAACAAACATGCACACTCACTCTGCAATGACAAAGACAGTAGTGGCAGGGACATTGTTGCATGGGGCTTTGAGCTGACACAATCCATGTGATAAAAATAAGCAGAATGCTGATCTAATTAATAAAATCAACTTTTTTAGTTTTTTTTGAAAGGTGAGAAGTGTCATTTGTTGGATGTTAAAATATTATCCCAGTTTACTATTCATAGATGACTTTAAAGGTCCCATGACATGAAAATTTCACTTTCTGAGGTTTTTTAACATTAATATGACTTCCCCTAGCATGTATGTGGTCCCCAAGTTTCTAAAAATTTTAATCGGTGCAAATCGAGATTATACTATCATTCTCTGCCTTTGAGAAAATGGAAGCTCAAACGGTCTGATCTGGAATCTCCTCTTTGTGACGTTGTAAAGAGAAATGTTACCTCCCCTTTCTCTGCTTTGCCCGCCCAAATATTTACATATAATTCAGTCGCAATGTCAGCACAGGCGTTACAAACAGACTTTTATGATATGGATTCGACAGCACCGGCACAAACAGTGAGTAACAGTGTTCATTAATGCCTGATCTGTGATCAGTGATTTCTGATGTGTAGTTAATCATTCAAGTTCACACAGACTTTCTTTCTAAATCGTTTAATACTGTTTATGCATCACTGAATCAAGCCAGTGACTAAACGATCAACTTCACGTCGTTTCTCTTAGTAGCATGAAACAAATCTGTTATTTTAATTGTGATTTAACTACAGAGAGCGATCAAAGAACGCTCCCTTTTTTCGGAGCTCTCACACATCGCGAGTATATCTGCACACTGTTGATGACGCTGTTATGCTGCACAACAAAGCTCTTACTGTAATCATGTGTTTGCTGTTAGTTGTGGTGAAAGCATTTTGTGAGAGAAAACGTGTTGCAATAATGACGAGATCACTGCATTCACGCGATAAACAGACTCCGTCTACTCAATGCTGCTCATCACTGCAGCCTTTCATGTGATGGGAAAAGATCGAAAAAATAATTATATAATCAACAAATCCACGATTCGTTAATCTCGACAGCTGTAGTATATATATATATATATATATATATATATATATATATATATATATTTGAGAGGGGTCCACATGTAATACGCATTTCAAATGCAAAGACGTCAGCCAATCACAACAGTTGTGGTTTACTCAGAGTCTCACAGCAGACACGCCCCTTCAAACAGAGCATTCAAGCCAGAGGGCTAATATCAGGATATAAAAAATGCTTTTTATTTCTAAATTTTAAATGTAAAAATCATACTAACAATATAAGTACACCTAAGGAAACATTAAAAAGCATTTAAAGAAAAGGAAATAATCCATGTCATGGGACCTTTAAAGTAGAAGTAATGATAGCACTTTATTATACAGTCCTGTTCCTCATGTGCATACTATGTACTTATTATAATAATTACAATAACTATGTAATAACTAAGTGCTAACCCTTTAACCTAACCCTACAACATGTAGTTACCTTGTATTACCAGAACATTCTTAGATAAATACATTGTAAGTACATGTACTGTAAAATAAATTGCAACCGAAGTAATGTATATTTATATTATATTTAGACTGTTAAACATAATAGTTCACACTGTGACAGACTGCGCCACTGTTTGTTTGAATGCTTAAATGCCTAAAATCATAAAAGAAACAATATATATATATATATATATATATTTTTTTTTTTTTTTTTTTTTTCAACATTTAAGCTGACACCATATTTTTATTTCCATTAATTATTTAACAATAGTATTATTTTAGAACCAGAATTTTAATGCTTTTGGAAAACCTAAATATAAGTGAATTTGAAATGTATAATTTATAGTCCTGGAAACCTTCTATAATGAGTATCTAATGTCTTATATTATTTAAATGTTAATAAACATAACTTCTTGTAGTTATGTCAAACTGGGTAGAAATGTATATTACATGCAGAGTTACTAGCAATCTTTTATTATTTCATATGCACAAAAAAAAGTGTTTCATTCACAGAGGACTTTCCTCAGTTCTTCTTTGGAAGAATTTCTGTGTAACTTGCAAAAATGTTACATGTGGATTAAAATGGGTGAAGGAACCTGTGTTTTTCTTTTTTTGGAAAGGTAGGAAAGAATCTTGGAAAAAATCCCATAGTCAAAAAAAACTGGAAAAGTCATGTAAATTCATTGCTCACAAAAAGTGTAAACTCTGAAGAGCAAACATACATTACATTACATAAATACAAATAAATACAATACAAATGTGTGAAAATAAGAGTCTTCGTTATTATAGCAGAAGTACTAGTTATATTTTTGGGGACCTAGGGAATATTGTCTTTAAAAGTTTGGCCATTTGCTGAAAAAATTTTGAGAACCTTTGCTCTATAGAGCAGAATAGATACCATGCAGAAGACCCTAGCATTGTGACGACAAGTTTTGCTTTCAGATGTGTTTGAGTATATTCAGACTCAGTGTTTGTGTTGTTGTAGCCAAGATTGTGCCGGAGGAGATCACCCCGCTGGTGCCTGCGCTTCCCGGAGAGAAGGTGGCAGAAGACCACACCTGCTCTGTCCTCCAGATTGTGCTCAAGGTCATGGTTCTCCAGGTAAAACAGGGCTGCTCTCATCAGTGTTTGGCTGATAATGCTTGTGGCCTGCTTTGTTTTCTTTCAGTTTCGTTCTGCTCACAACTGAATCTGAATTATTACTCCCACAGGCATCCAGCTTGGACTGGAAAAACAAAGAGAGTCAGGACATGGGCTTTAGATTTCTCTTCTCCCTGTTCAAGAAGTACTACCTGCCTCACCTCTTCCCTTCTTTCACAAAACAAACCAACCTCTACAAGCCACAGTTAGGTGAGTTTGAGACAACAAATGTTTCTCTCTAAACCATTTTTTTAGCAGCTCCCATTTTGATTGGTTGTTTATAAAGAACCAGCCAAAAGACTAAATTATAATGAATAATGGTTGTGTATTTCACATATAGTGTTCACATCCAGTCTCTCTGTTAACACTTAAATTGTTCAGTTTGTTGCAGTTTAAAGAAATATTTCTTTAAAAAATATATATCAGACTAGAAAATATGATCTGGTCAGTCTTAACACAATGACAAGAAAATGAACTGGAACTGGAACAGGATGCAGAAAAAAAACTAGGGAAGAGGATGTGAGGGGCGTTCTATCAGGAAGTGATTTATTTTACAGATACACCTGTAAATAGGCCATTTCTTCACTAGCAGATTTCTTTTGTGTGATGCTGTATTCACACTGGTGGCTGTTAAAGTGAAGTCCAAGGCTGCTATCATATCGACCAGCAAAACAAAGAGTTCAGTACCTAAAGCACTGTTAGTGATGAGTTATCCTGTGGTAGTGTTGGCTAGCAGGTCAGACTGTGTAATGGTTTGTTCTGTGTTTGTCATATATTGTAGTAGACTGTGGTGGGTCAGTGCATTTAAATAGGTGGACTTTGAGAGCAAAATTAAGAGTTGCAAAACATTTGTGTCCAAATTGAACAGAAAACTAAAAAATAGTATTGATTTGTACCTGGACATCATCTCTAAGGCAAAAATAAAAAAAATATATTGAATATTTGATGTTAATTAATTTTACAATACAGTAATACAATTGCAATATTTGGTTTAATTCTTTCATTTCTTCACTTAAAAAAGTTAAACCTGTGGAATTTTGGTAAGTGGCTGTGATTTCTTATTCCAGATCTAATAAAACGATGTAATCAACTGTCCACATCAATGGTAGGAATTATGGTATTGTAAAAATAAAGCATAACTGCCACACAGAGGACACATAAATGTGTAGTTGATTGTATTCACAGTGAATGAGATGCTGAAAACAGCAGATCATGAGGTGTTCACATGTAAATAAACACAGTGCTGCTCTTCACTCTAAAACACACAGTGCATCTGCCTTTTGCAGCTTCATAGACACACTATGCCAATATTGTCGTTTTAATTTTGTATTGATTGACAAATGCTGTGCCAAAGCAGTGGCTCAAAACGTATGTAAAATATTTTGGTTCATTATGAAACAGTCCAAGTACTCAATGGAAAACAATGCTGTAATATATATATATTTTTCTTTCCCTCTCTCTCTCTCTCTCTCTCTCTCTCTCTCAGATCTTCCCCTTCACAGACCAAAGCCCCTCTACGTCCGTGTGACTCGTAACAGTGAGAGCACATACTGCACTAGGGATCAGTATCTGGCTCCCCGCGTGGCCTTCATCACGTGGCTCGTTAACTTCTTCCTGGAGAAGAAGTATGTGAACTCGGCCACGAGCAGCTCTAAGAACGGAGGAGAGGTGCTTCCTAAGATCATCCAGGTGGGAGGATCACTGTCAGCTACACTAGATACATGGACACACATCTTCTGAGACAGCATACTCATTAACTGGAAATACAGGTTTTCTTAATTGAAACTCGTTTGGCAAATTAATTATGCTATTTCTAAAACAAAAGCAGAAGTTCCAAGCGCTACTTTTCCATGCCACTGGCTGTCAACCCCCTAACAATAATATTTTACTGATTAATTTCACATTTGTTGTGATAAAGTAAAATCTAGGTTGCATATGTCATTCATACATTCATTCATTCATTTAGTTAGTTAGTTTTAAAAGTTTTTTTTATTTTTTATTTTAATGCATTAATGCAATTTATTTTTATTTATTTTTTGCTTTTTGCCATACACTTACATTATACAGTGTGCAGAAAACATTCTTCTTATAAAAGTGTACTGTACATCTAAGAATGGCTTTTGGCTAATATAAGCACATTTCAGTTAGGTGCATAAGAATTAGGGTTGTGTACCGAAACCCAGTACCAATACGGCACCGGTACCTATGGAACCGGTATGCACCGAACCGTATCAGAACGCAGATTTCTCTTAAATGCCTGAGCGATCGATTGAAATATTTGTCCTGGTTCTCCGAAATGTACACAAGAAGCACGGGCGTCGCTAGGCTTTTTTGGCGGGGCTATAGCATTTAGCGCCATAAACTGTACACAAATTAAATGTCATATGAAAAAGGCAGCAGACCGGTCTCCTCCTCGTCTTTCAGTGTGCTCTTCAATCCGCAGACCGGACTCAAACACAAACAGAGGACACAAGGTGTGTGTTTATCGATAGATTGTTATAATATCCGTATCTGTGCAGTTCTTTGTCATAAATACAGTTTACAAAAGGTCACGAGGGAGCAGTCGGTTTCTCATCTACTGTAAAGTTTTCTCTGTTCACTGCTCATCACTAAACAGCTGTTTCCTGATGGAGCCCTCATCACATATGAACACATACTTTAATTACACTTATTTAAATATACTTAATCTAATTATACATACTTTATACATACACTACTGTGCAAAGGTCTTAGTCTTAGGCAGTCTGATGTCAATCTCACTAGATTATTATTAAAATGAATGGCAAAATTAATGTTTGGAAATGTAAACTGATATTTCCTACTGACATACTAAAGCAAAATATATAAATAACCTGCTTAAAACACTTTTTGGGGTGAAAATACTAATGTGCCTAAGACTTTTGACTGTACTTTACAAACGACATTGTTGCTACTTTATAAAGAATGAGCATACAGTAATTCACAGAACAGTGACAGACAGCACTCATCTTAACTAAATATCAGAGTGATTGACAGATATACAGTAGAAACATTACGTGTGCTTTTGTATTAAATAATGACCCAGATCGTAAAATACATTTATTAGCCTTAGATTAAGGGAAGCTTGGGAAATGAGAGCATCCAAGAAATGTGTGAATGCTATGGATTTATTTAAAAAAAAAAATATGTTCTTTAATGTTATCCTTTTTAGACTTCATTTATTTATTTATTTTTATTGCAATATCGGTTTAGGCACCGTTACCGTTTTAAAAGTATCGAAATGGTACCGGTATCGAATAAAACCCAATCGATACCCAACCCTAATAAGAATACAAAATGGTTGGCAAAATGTGTTTTTCTTAAGGATTTTTCTGCATCTCAAATGTGATGAGGTTTCTCTTCTCATATAGTGGATTATGTAACATGTTGCATTACAACTATTGCCTCACAAAACTCTGTAAAATTGCAAAAGGCCTGTAAAATTGATTGTGTATGTATTTATTTTCTTTTAAGTATGTGTTTTCCCAAGCCGTGTAGACACTTTTCCACAGTTTATTTATTTTATTTTAATTGGTGAAGTCATTCTTAGTAAATATTACCACTCTAAACTGTAGCAATGTCATTACTGTAAGACACTGTGTTTGTGTTCAGACTGTGACTGCGGCTGGGATCAGTCAGGAGAAGAGCACAGACTCGGAGCCTGACGGTCCTGTGGACCAGGAGAAGAATCACTCGAACAGCAGCACGCTGTCGGGCCGCCGGGGCAGTAACTCCAGTCTGTGTAGCATCGAGGAGGAGCATCGCCCCGTCTATGACAGGGTGCAGGCCATCCTGCTCTCCACACGAGACAACATCAATTTTGTCAACGAGGTCTTCCATCAGGTCAGACACTGAGTGCTCCAGTCTGTAGCTTACATCATGTATTTTTAGACATGTTCTACTTGGTTATAGATACAGTGAGTCTAATAAATATTTGGACACTTGTCCAGGGGTATTGTTTGCTGCCTCACAATGAAATGCTTATTATGCATATGTCATGAAATTATATCATATGATATGCTATATCACAAATATCTTAATTATCATTTTAAGAAGTCTTAAGCTTGAGGATGGAAAAGCAGAAATCAGAATACAGCCTAATGTTATTATTAAACTTCAAAAACCTATGATTTAATTAAATATGAGTGCTGCATCTCCTTACAGTGCATGTTTAACCTCCTTCATAGTTAGTAAAGTGTAGACATTTAAAAAATAAACAGTATGTGGATTTTACCAGGTTTAGCATCACTATGTATACATGCACAATCATGTCTTGGAGCCACTGTATAATACATACATCTGAATTGAGCAATTCATTAATTAATTGATTATTTGTATCAGAAGATGAAACTTTTGTTCAGATGTTCTGTCATTTGCTGCCATCCTGTGGCCAGAATCAGACTACTTCAGAAGAATTCTTTTGTCTGTTTATTTTGATGAATCATTACAGTTTTCATGTGAATCAGAATAAAGAGCATGTTTATTCTAGTGCAGTCACATGCAATCTAAAAAGCATGTTTAAAACTTGTTGCGTGAGGGTCAAACAGTTCAAAATGCCTTGTTGTAGAAGAAGAAACTTGTAAAAATTGTGTATCATTTGTTCTGTCATCATTAGGCTTTCCTGCTCCCGGCCTGTGAAGCTTCTGCCACTCGCAAGGTGATCAAAGTCTACCGGAGGTGGTTTCTGCAGGAAAGCCCCAATTTCATGGCTGAGCCAGAGACGACAAGCCAGGAGGAAGATGGAGAGGAAGAGCACCTCATATCTGAGACTGACAGTGCACACGTGCAGGCATGTCATGAAAAAAAAATGCTATTGATGCTGATTCATTAAGTTATTCCCACTCACCTGTTCTGGGTCAATCCTTCAGGTCTTGGAGACTCATGGGCATAAACGCTCGTCCAGTTGGGGGCGCACTTACTCCTTCAGCAATGCCATCAGCAGAGGCTGTCTGACTGAAGAACAGAAGCAGGACGTGAAAGCTGGCGTCCAGCCCACCCTCCAGGTGCTCACACACACCAGCTCTCTCATCTCACACAAATATGGTTACAATTTAATGGAGCTGTTTTTTATCTGAATATGTTTGAAATCCTTCAGATCCTTCTGAAATCATTCTAATATGCTGCTCTGCTCAGGAAACATTTCTTATTATTATCTATGTTGAAAATGATTGTGCTGATTAATTAATTTGATTCATTTACTAACTTATTTTTATTAATTTTTTTATTTTATTTTTTTGGAAACCGTTCCTCCAAAAGTTTGGAGTATAATAAAAGTAAAATAAATAAAAATAAATACTACTACTACTACTACTACTACAAATGACAGCATTATTCAGCATGGATGCTTTAAATTGATAAAAATAAAAAAAAGTAAGACTTTTAAGACATTAACAATAATACTTTTTTTTTTTTTTTAAGTTTGAAACATTCTATACATTAATGAATCTTTAAACAGTGAAATTTCTTGATCTGTTTAAGTTTCCCAGTCACAGTCTTATTATTATTATTATTATTATTATTATTATTATTTTAATTATAAGACAGCACTGCAGCACTGAAAAGAAGTGTGAGAAAACCAGTTTACCCTCACAATTAAGTAGAATTAAATTAATTAATACTTTTAAAATTAAGTACAATGTCAGATAATATTTATACTTTCTTGTAGTTATTTGCTCCTCAGTGTACACGTAGTCCTGACAAAAAAATAATAATAATAATAATTACAAATATTTTGTGTTGGTGTCAAACTACAATAGCTATAATACAGGTTTTGTGTGCCTTTTTTCTTTTTTTTTTTTTTTGAGGAATTAATGGGGTACCAATACAAAAATAGTAACTGGATTTCAACGCAACAAGACAGTTAAACAATCTTAACTATTCCAAACATTTGTGTCCAGTGTAGTTGAGAGTGAATTGTTTAATGTGTTCTCAGGTGTTCCTGACAAACTCTGCCAACGTGTTCCTGTTGGAGCCGTGTCAGGATGTGCCCGAGCTGCTGGAGAACCAGCTGGAGGTGTGCAGAGCTGTGCTCAGCGTCTACCGTCACATTATCATGGAGCAGAACATGAACCACCCCACCTGGTCAGTCATTGAACCTCAGTAGAGCTCTGCTCTGGTTTACCTGCTGTTCACAAACATTCAGCTGATTGTGTGCGTCATATTATTCTAGGGAGCAGTTGCTGCAGGTGTTACTGAGGATCGCAGAAGCAGTGATGAAGAGACCACAGGAGAACCAAAGAAAAGACAAGTTCGCCCACAGCCTGGCCAGCATCCTCTTCAAAGTGAGTATGACATGAACAACCCGTGGCTTCGTACACACCACAGGGGTTTTCCAAAGGTGGTAGCATCCTGAACATGTGCACACATACAATACTGTACCTTCAACTGGCTGAAGCCAACACTATTTACAGGCAACGTATTAGTGCTTCTAATAATTAGATGGTTGAAGAAAAAAGACGCTTATCAAGTTCAAGCATATTCTACAAATAGCTAACCTGTTGAACATTAATTATACACCACATAACTGCTAAAAGAGGCCTTTTTCCAGTGTAGTTCAACATATGCATACATTTGTTAAACGATGCATTAAAGCCATTTTTATCTACTCAGAATGACAGAATAAAAAATTTTATTATAGAAAAAATTGATTTGAATTCCTAATAAAAAAAAACTAAGCACTGGAATGCCAGTGGAATGTTTTGCCCTGTGTAATACTTTATTGTTATTGTTGCGTATGATGATGTAGTTGATATGGGTTGTTGTGCTGCTGTCATCTGCAGACGATCTTCGTGGCGTGGGTTCGGTCAAACCTGACCGTGTTCATCTCTCGTGAGCTGTGGGACGATCTGCTGGCTGTGCTGTCCTCTCTCAGCCACTGGGAGCAGCTGGTGTTCGAGTGGGCCAGCATCATGGACTCTCTCACTGCAGTACTGGCCCGTCACGTCTACAGCCTGGACCTCCACAACCTACCGCTCGACAAACTCTCAGAGCAGAAGGAGAAGAAGCAGCGGGGCAGGGGTGTGTGTGTGTGTGTGTGTAAAGGCCTGTACGAAACGTACTGTACATGTTTCTGACTTTTGACTTGGGGTAGACTCTTCAAATAATGCAGTCGAGTCCAACACTTGAGTTAACTGATTACTCTAAAATTCAAATGAACTAAAAATAAGATTTAAAACGTTTGCAAAATGTATATTTTGATTTACACACAAATAATAAATGAAAAAATAAGCATTATTAATGCAATAATTTAGAGTCATGCATTCTTAAAAGTGTCTATATAAAGCCTATCATATGTTAATGTTCATATTAAAAAATAATCTTAATAGGAGAATGAACTCAGAACTGAACTGCAGCTAACTCTTAAGAAAATATATCGTGGTTTGCAAAAAATATGAAGCGGCACAAATGTTTTATAATAATCAGAAATAGCTATTGAGCAGCAAATCATCATATTATAATGATTTCTGAAGATCATGTGACACTGAAGACTGGAGGAATGACGATGAAAATACAGCTTTGATCACAGAAATGAATTACATTTTTAATTATATTTGCTTTATTCTTGTTCAAATGACTGCAGCATTGTTGGGCATTAGTGACTTATGATGTCATAAACATTACCAAATATTACTGACCACAAACTTTTGAATGATATATAACATGTTTAACCTTATAACATGCAGTGCAGTGTAGTTTATGATTAAAATACTCTTCAAGTTAAGTTAACTCCTGATTTTGTGGAGAAATGGCTAGTTTTATAAATTAGTCCCACGTTTGTTGACCATAAACAATAAACAGTCACTTTATTTTGGGTAATAAACTAATCTTAATTTCCACCCCCCACTATATTGAATGTCAGATCATGAAAGAATAAAATGCAACACCATTTTGACATGTTGGCTTTGCATATAAATAACACCTTTGGATTTCTCGGAACATTAAAAACTCATTTACAGAAATAATTAGGATATGTGGAGTTTAAATCAGAGACAGTTACAGTAATAATAATAGAAATAATAGTAATATTGAGTGTGTGTGTGTTTTTCAGGAGTGTCGCAGGACTCCCAGAAGTCCACAGATGGGGCGCGGTCGTTCTCTTTGAGCTGGAGGAGCTCTGGAGATCAGGTGGGCGCTCAGGAGCCCATGAGGTTTCGCAGTGCCACCACCACTGGAGCTCCTGCTGTGGAGAAAGCTCGCAACAACGTCAGGCAGAAAGCTTCAGGTTAGAGCTAATCTGCAGGACTCAGAAATGCTCCTATCTCACACTCCTCTCACTCCTCTAGTTTTAATAATTTCAATTTCAATACTTTGAGAAGTGAACTATACTATACTATACTATACTATACTGTGATGTATTTCTATCACAATTGCTTCAAACTTGAATATTTGTTGTAGATATACTGTGGCGCTTCTTCACACTGAGACATGCAGAACATGCAGACTTCATATATCACATATGCCACTAGTTTACGACACTTGGATTTAGTGTACTGCTCTACTTTTTATTTATTCATCCAAAATTTGCCAAATTCCGTGATATTTCTCATTTTGTTGTACATTTTTCTGACTCCACAATTCCATCCACAGTACGTTGGAGTTGATGGATTTGTCTCTTGCTGTCAACATGTTTAGAACAAGTGGAACTGAAGCCATCCAAGAATAGTTGACCCACACAAGCACAGTCAACTAGTCACTTCAGTTCCTGAATTAGTATTAGAGTACAACTGGCGCTCAAACATGAATTTTCTGTCTATTTGTCTCCTTAAATGCACATGCGCAGAAATATTTTCCTTTGAATCTTTCCTGGTTTGGAGATGATTGTGTCTCGTTGTGGTGGAGAGCTTGTTGAGTTTGGAGCAGATGCGTTTGAGTCTGAAGGACGCCTCTCACACACCGCCCCCAGAAACATCCTCGATTGTTTGTGTGCGCACATGAAACGACGTGGCTTTTCTTTTGCCTAATTGGATTTCTCCTACATTAATCTTCAAACAGCCCAGTGTCCTCCCTCCTCGTTAGGAGAGCCGCCTCATCAAACTGCCTGCCTGTTTTTGATAGTTTCATTAAGAGCGTAATTAATGCTCATTAATATGCATAAATAGGTAACTCGGCAAAAGCGATGTCATCTAGAAAGAAAAGGCGGTAATTAAAGCACGCCGTAGAGGGAATAATAAAGCGCTCCGCTTTCACGGCTCTTCTCCAGACGTGACATGGAGTGGCCAAAAAAACACAATGCTAATATTTTGTCTTATCAGAGCTGGCAGAGCAAACTTAAAATAATGTGCTTCATATTTCCTTCTCGGGGATTGAGTATCAAAGGACGCCATGAGCCGAACGAGAGCGCGGGTAGAAATCCTCAAAGTGTGTCCTCTGTTTGACTTCAAAATACCAATCGATTGTTGGCGAAAAAGCTCTTTACAGAACAAAGACTTGCAGCATTCATTCTTCAGGTTGTGCTTTGGTGTGATGGTTACATGAAGTTGTGAAACAGAATCTGCATTTTAGTCTGTGTGTTGGCGTTCACTGTTACTATTGCTCATACTTTGGCTTAGTCATTTCAACAGCCCCTTGACCCTGAATCCTACCGAGACACGACTGATATATCAGTGGAGCTTGAAGATCGGAAAGGTGTGTAGTGTTACTCTAAGCGATTGGACTTAGACTTGTGAAGAAGATTCATTCTATTTTGTTCTATTTTGGTTTATTTGGTAGAAGTCGTTCAACTGTTTTCTTGTATTTGTAGACTGTTGAATCGCTTGTGTCAAACAAAGCTGCCTTTCCACTCTCCCTGATGAAAGACAGACTGGAAGCCTATATTTATTTCCATTTTCAGATCCCATTTGGTTGCATTGAAATATATGAAGTTTTACCGAAGTTTTGCTTGTTGGACAACTAGCCAATTTATTTTTTACTCTCATTTGGTTCTTTTGTGTGTTTGTTTTTGAACCATTTTTTATGTTCATGAATCTGATAAATGTGACAGTATGCATAATTGTATTTTCCAACATTGTTTAGCTTTATTCCTATTTGATTTCAGTTTTAAAGCACATTATCGGCATTTCCGAGATAAACAAAAAAACACTCACTGACAATCCTTTTGTGTGTGTGTGTTACTGCAGGGTTGGGAACAGCATGCACTTGATTTAAATTTGAAGTGTGTCATTTCTGAGGATTTTAAAATACTGTCTCCTCTAATACTAAGCTCTGATTCTTACAGAATAGTCTTTACTAGTGCACTCAAATTTGATGACGTCTGAAGCCTAAATATTGGCTCAGCCAGAGGTGTGTGAGTTTGGCTGCACAGAAATGACCCGCTTCACCTTTCATAAATTGTCTTGCTATTACCACAGCTGTAGAATGCAACTGATCCTCTTCCCCATCTCTCTCTCTCTCTCCTCTGCTTCTGTGAGCAGCTAAGCGAAGTCAGTCTATCAGCAACTGTGTGCATCTTTGTGAGGCTTTGCCGGCCACTAAGAGTGTGCCCATGCTGCTCCACACTGTCAGCTCTTTCTTACCTGGTATCTCTCACAACTCTCACTGCTCTCACAGACTCTCAGGTAACTTCCTGTTTCCTGTCTCCATCACCAAACTTTCCTTTCCTGTTTTCTATCTTGGCGTCATCTGCTTCCATTTAAGATTGAGCATAGCCAGGAAAAGGGCAGATAATGCACTGAATAATTGGTTTTGTTTTTATTAGGATACTTCTATTTTCCTTTCATTCCAGACTGGCAGAGGAAGTGCAGAGAGCACTAATGGAAACACTCACACATTCATTTACGCTCCAAGAACTGAATTAAAGAGTGTCTCTATAAGCATGTGGAGCATCTAGTTTTAGCTCTAGTGTGTTTGCAGGAGTATGCAAGCTTTGTAGACAATTGAAACCCTCACAGACTAAATGGAAAGCTGCAATTAATAAAATGCCACTGTATAAGCACACTATATAACTTCTTTTATTTGATTCTCTAATCATCATGCAAATACAAAAGGTGATTTCCATTAGTGCCCTCCATTTAATTATTGAACCACAGTTCATGATGCATGCTTGCCCTGTTAGTATGAAAACACTGAACAAGTCGAGGGCCCATGAATAGATGTGTGTTTCTTGTGAGTTCTGATAAGCATGGCGATGGTGTCAGATGCAGCTTTGGTGACGGTGTGTGTGTTTGTCCACTAGATGTGGAGGAGTGTCAGCTGTCTGAATGTGAGATAGGGGATGGAGACTGTCCTCTGCCCCGCAGCAGCAGCACCTCTGACATCACACAGCAGATCACCGACACCTTCCCAGGTATCCACACAATCACACACATTACACACACTAATAGACTCATGACTGTAGGGGTTTAGAAATTAATGTATTTGGTGAATAGTACAGTGCTTTTGAATGTTTTTTTTAAAACCCAGACCTAAAACCTTTTTTTTTTTTTATTTTTTTTTTTATTGTTATCTCTAAGACCATAATATACAGTGGCATGAGAAAGTTTGGGAAACCCTTGCAGAATCTGTGAAAATGTGAATAATTTTAACCGAATAAGAGAGATCATACTAAATGCATGTTATGTTTTATTTAGTACTGTCCTGAGTAAGATATTGTACATAAAAGATGTTTACATTTAGTCCACAAGACAACAAAAAAAAAACATTAAATTATTAAAATAACCTCATTCAAAAGTTTGTGAACCCTTGGTTCTTAATACTGAGTGCTGTTACCTGATGATCCACGACTGTCTTTCTGTTTTGTGATGGTTGTGCACGAGTCCCTTGTTTGTTCTGAACAGTTAAACTGAGCAGCGTTCTTCAGAAAAATCTTTAAGGTCCTGCAGATTCTTCAGTTTACCGCTTCTTTCACATATTTGAACCCTTTCCAGCAGTGACTGTATGATTTTTTTTAGATACATCTTTTCACACTGAGGACAATTGAGGAACTCAAACACAACTATTAAAAAAGGTTCAGACGTTCACTGATGCTCCAGAAGGAAACAAGATGCATTAAGAGCTGGGTGTGAAAACTTTTGAACACGATGGAGATGGTCAAATATTTTTTATTTTGTTGAAATATTTTTTTTTCCATTTAGTTCTGCCCTTCGTAAGCAACAGAAGATATTTGTATGTTTCCCGGAACACAAATTAAGTACAATTTACCTTGATCTTCAAATTCCAAAAGCTCTTAATGCATCTCGTTTCCTTCTGGAGCATCAGTGAACGTTTGAACCTTTTTTAATAGTTGTGTTTCAGTGCCTCAGTTGTCCTCAGTATGAAAAAAAATGTATCTCAAAATCATACAGTCACTGCTGGAAAGGGTTCAAATATGTGAAAGAAGCGGTAAACTGAAGAATCTGCAGGACCTTAAAGATTTTTCTGAAGAACAGTTCTCAGTTTAACTGTTCAGAACAAACAAGAGACTCATGCACAACCATCACAAAACAGAAAGACAGTCGTGGATCATCAGGTAACAGCACACAGTATTAAGAACCAAGGGTTCACAAACTTTTGAATGAGGTTATTTTAATAATTTCAGCATTTTTTTTTTTGTCTTGTGGACTATATGCAAACATCTTTTATGTAAAATCTTACTGAGGACAGTACTAAATAAAAACAACAACATGCATTTAGTATGATCTCTTATTTTTTGAAAATTATTCACATTTTCACAGATTCTGCAAGGGTTTCCTAAACTTCTGCATGCCACTGTATAACTATTGTAATTCAACAGCATTATACAACAAATGTAAATGTAAAAATGATTATTTTGTAACAAGTCTATGAATTCATGTTCAAGAGCTTTTATTTTTGTGGACAACTGCAGTTTCTATGAAAGCAGGTTTACAAATTGCTTTGAAATGCAGATAGACTGTATGCTTATTTAAATAAATCCCATCCTTCTGCAAATCACACTGAGCCATATTGCGATGTTTTGCCAAAGCAGTGGCGCAAAGCACAATGTTAGAGAACTTTTGTATTGAGAAGGGATGGGCAGATAAGATTGTGGAGGGCCACATCTGTATTTTTATTCATTACGTTTATTCATAGTTCTTGGCAAAAAGATGCCATTAAACAAATAACATTAAAATATATGCAGTGGGTTGTTTGCACAGTGGTCATATTAGCCAACTGCTTGAAAATCACAGGCAGCATGATTTGTGATATGTGCTGGTATGAAATGCAGGTCAGAAGAGAGATGAGTGTGTGTCAGAGAGCAGCTCTACAGGGAAGAGAGAGAGCGAAGCTCCCACGGTCAGTAACATTGCATTGCATTTGATTCAGTCAAGGATTCTTCACATGCTCATTTTATTGAAGTTTTGTGGATATTCTCAGATTCTGATCCGGCGGAGCAGCAGTCCAACAGATCTGGATTATCCAGCAGACGGAGCGCCAACATCCCTGAAAATTAAACTGCGGGAGAAAAGTGAGCTCTGTCCAGTGATCTCTCCTTTTTACAGAAATATTGTTTATCTTTCTTGCTTTCTTGTATTCTTATTTGCTTTGTTGTTAACCATAATAATAATAATAATGTAAAAATGTGCATTTTCATTTATCTATCTATCTATCTATCTATCTATCTATCTATCTATCTATCTATCTATCTATCTATCTATCTATCTATCTATCTATCTATCTATCTATCTATCTATCTATCTATCCCCAAGTTCTGTTTGATTTTAATTGATTTAAAAAAGCAAAACAACTGTGTGTTAGACTGTGTTTTTAGAGCCGTGTGATAAATATGAGTGTCTCTCTTCTGTCAGGTGAGAGTGTGAGCAGTGAGACGTCTAATGGTTATCTGAACGATGCTGAGGTGTGGCATGCGGTCGAGGAGGAGCCGGACTCTCTCTCTGCTCGTGACGTGAGTGCAGCCGTGGACACAGTGAGCCAGAGGAGCCTCCAGCTCAGTCACACTGAAGCACTGGCAGGTACCAGAACTCAACACAGCTCATCCCCTCTCAACGCTGATCCTGCCCAACACCCATGTGTCCCATCCCAAGTGCTGCCACATGACTCTGTGTTTGAAAGTTGTGGTGTTCTTGATGTTATTGTTGCCCTTTTCTTTGGTCTCAGTATGACGTATGATTCAGTATGACTCAGCAGAACGCCATATGATGTACAGTTGGCTAATGGCAGATAAAGCACCTTAAAAACATGTCATTTAGGGACATAAAAAATTGTACACAGTATTTGTTAGCAGTTTATTATCCATAGACTAGGTTAGCACCAGTGCTGTGAGTAGAGATATGAATGGAACCCAGAACATTCCTTTAAATCGGTGGTTCTCAACCAGGAGCCCGAGGCCCACTGATGTCCAAGGGCACATAAAAATATTTTAATTCATCCTGTTCCAATTTACAATGTCTTGGAAAACCTGGATATTTGAGGGTGCCTAATAAAATAATTAATTTTAAAAAATATATTTAATTGACATTATTTATAATGACTATACATTCATTGGATTGAAATTGTGTGTAGAAAAATGCTGGGGAAAAAATCTTAAATTTATAAGATACATGACTGTGGGAGACAGTCAAGGGTACAAACAAGTTCATGCAAAGTTTAACCCCAAGCTAATGAAAATTCTGTAATAATCTTTTTCTCTTTTTTTTAATTCATTTTTACATTTTACAATTTTTGAACTTATGATTAAAAAAAGACACCACAGAGTGTGACGTTATCTCATGACCTTGACGTGGAAGTTTAGTGTGACCACCCCTTTGTTTAGTAAATCACAAATGACGAAGAAAAAAGTGGCGAAGCTTTGAAGTAGATTGAAAATGCCTGTAATCCTGAAGTTTATTTCCAGAGAAGTGTCGGGCCTTTGATTGAGGTGGAGAAGCACTGCTTTAAATCATCCTAGCGTCTGCTACTGATTATTCAATGATTGTATCAGGATCAGCTGTTGTGTCTTATGTGTGGTTAAGTGTGTCTGCTTTCCCTGTTTGTGTGAATGTGATTCCAGCACCCTTCCATCCATCACTGTGTTGTTGTGTAGGGTCAGATTGTCCCCCAGTGTCTCCGGCTCTCCTCCTGCCTCATGGCTGCTGTGAGGGCCCTCAGCTCCTGGAGGATGCCATGAATGTGCCTCACCATCTGGGTACTGCACTCATCCTCTCAACCTCGCTCAGACCAAACTCATCTTGTGTTCTTCACTCTGCCTCCATCCATCGAAGGAAACATGTTTCCAAACCTTCACATAGACAGCTTTCTTCTAAGACTACATCTTAACCAAAACGAAACCTCATAAAAAACTCATTTGAAATCCTCTTCATTGACAGGAACATGGAGTTAACACTAGTTTTAGTAGTTTTTGGCTTTATTTACCTATTTATTTATATCTTTTATTATTGGCCTTGTCTGATTTCTGTTTGGCCGATGTGTCAGAACATGTCTTTTATTTTGACTGTGCCTGAACTTTGGAGCTCCCATTCCTGTCTTCATTCGCCTGCTGTCTATGTCTAACGTTTCTGTGTTATTTCATTTTTAATGCTTAAAACAAGAACAAAGATCTGTCAATTGAGTATTACATTTAAATTAAATTAAAATGTATGCATTTAGAAGACGCTTTTATCCAAAGCAACTTACAGTGCATTCAGGCTATCAATTTTTACCTATCATGTGTTCCCGGGGAATCGAACCCCCAACCTTGCGCTAGATAAGGCGATGCTCTACCACTTGAGCTACAAGAACACGAAGTATAAATGGCAAATATTTGCTCATGTTTTAATCATAATCTCACTTCATTTTCATTATTTTCTCATGAAACGACTTCCTCAAGTAAATGTATCTTGATTTAAGAGTCTTTAGATATTTGAACTAAAAAGCAAGACATAAAAACCCAAAGGAAGAGCTTTTTGCAATGAGATCAGAAGGTACAATAAAAGTTATTTTACTTAGATTGTATGGCTCATACAGTATGATGAAGTGAGATTGTGGAGCTCGTGCTTCAGACACAAACTGAGCAAAATTATGCTTGTTGGTGCAGATGCACAAGTTTTCAGTATTCATCTTGTTACTTTGAAGAGCCAGGAGGCCAGCATATTTATATGACTGAAAAGTATGATGAAATTCTGCTTGTAATGTAAATCAATGAGATCTTTATAGCAGATACTTACATAAAACAATGTAAATTTAAGTCATCATTATATATCATCATATCCATTATATACAGTAATAATATGTTTTAGTAAGAGAATATTTAAATGCTTAGTTTTATGTTCAAAACATATAATGCAGTTAGGTATAAGGATGATTGACAGATGATCTAATTATCTTTCATCAAAAGCCTGAGGATCAGATTTGAACTTGATTTTAAAAAAGCGTCTGTTAAGCCAAAATCAATCTTCTTTCAAGTCGTATTCAAAGTTGATGTGATGTACTCACTCTGTGTGTCTGCTCTTCCTTGCAGACAGCAGTGAGTTTCTGGCCGATGACGTCAGCATCATCGCCGGCGGCAGCTTGACCGGTTGGCACGCCGACTCTGCCTTCGTTCTCTGGAGGAGGATCTTGGGGATCCTGGGTGATGTGAACAGCGTCCGCTGTGCCCGCATCCACGCCAAGGTCTTCAGTTACCTCTACGAGCTCTGGCACAAGCTGGCCAAGGCAGGTTCCCTCCGTTCTCTGCAAAGTCTGGTTCACAGGTACCTTAGAAACTAAATGATGAAGAACTCTTTCCTAAACTCCTGTTTCAGATCAGAGATAATCTCGGGGTCAGAGTGGATGCAGACACAGCCGTGGCCAGACCCTTGTTCATCCCTCCTCTGCGCATGCTGGCCTCCTGGCTCTTCAAGGTAACAAGATGTATAGTAGAACAGAAAGATAACAATACAGATAAAGCTTTAATAGTCATTCTAAATTTAAAATTAAAGCCACAGAGTGGAGTCCGCACAAGAACTATGACCATAACAAAATAGAGGAACTTTCAGAATTGTTCATTTTTCCAGCTGATGATTGATAAACATAATTGGCGACCAATCAGAATCCACCTGACTTTGAAGTATTTTAAGTTGCAGATTACAGAACTGCAATAGAACATTACCATGCACTGTTGAGGATGCTTATATTGGTATTATAGTTATCTTTAAGGTTATCATTCTTGGTGTAAACTGGCCTTTATTGGGAATTCATCTGTATGAAATAAGCACAGCGTGTAGGAGAGGAGCAAACAGATGTACAGTACTAGGTGGAATGCGAATACAGCCCAGTGATGTCATGCATATGCTAATTTGGGCATGCTTTACTGTATTTACTCTAGACCTTTTGTGTTGAATCAGAATAGGCAGATTAAAAATAGAATGACTTGTTATGTATGGTTCAGGCTACCATGCTGCCGTCAGAGTTCAAGGCTGGGAAGCTCCAGGCGTATAAGCTGATCTGTGAGATGATGACCAAACATCAGGACGTGCTGCCCAACAGTGACTTCCTGGTGCACCTCTACCACGTCATGCACAAAGGCTTCACCAGCAACGATCAGGTACAGCTGATTCTGCATGTGTTTTATTAAACCTGCTTGTGCTCTGTTCTTGGTTTTACACTTCTGTTTATCGATTATAAGCATATATATGGAGAGATATACATGCACACCAGGAAGGGACTTGGCATAGGAGTTGTGGAAGCTCCAGAGGAATTCATAAATCAGACTCGTCAAGAAAACGTACATCCATCAATAAAGAGGGGTTTTAGACACCTGTACGTCAAACTGAAAATGCATTGCTGTATTGTTTTTCATTCTCGAATTCTGTCTGTAGAATTAAGCCTAAGTATTTAACCTGAAATATCCCTTTAAAAAGAATATATATATATATATATATATAAAAAAATATCATGCAGTTGACCACTAGAGGGTGCAACAGTCTTTGATTCTTGTGAATGCAGTAAAGGCTCACTAAAGCAGCCTGGTTCTGTATGTGATACAATGCTTCTCTCCTAAATATTCACAAAGAATCATTTTTGAATAATCAAAAGAGTGTTAGATCTGATTTTGACTAATATACATTCAACTTTTTTTCTATAGGTTTTATCGCTAATCAGGTTTTGTTTGTTTTTGGTTTTGATGATGTTCAGATCTCCAGTGGTGTGTGCTGGCACTGCGCTGCGTCCCATGGAGTGCCACACTTTTCATTTCGGTTTCTTTTTATTTGGTCAAAAAATAAAAGCGCCCTGGATGTTGAACTGCAATGGACAGAGCTCAGTAACATCATGAGCGGGATTGTAGAAGTGCATCACTTCTGCTTTTGTTTTACCACTCACTTGATGGAGCTGTTAAAGTTAAAGGGCACCTATTATGCAAAAGTTTGGACATGAATGTGTGTTGGCGGTTTTTAGTCCCCATTAGTGTTGTCAAAAGACCCGGTACTTCGGTACCAAGTAGGTACTAAAAAAATGTAAATGTGACGGTACCAGGTTTCTTTATGTACCGGTAGTACCGAGGTCCCGTTCAAACCCGGTTCAGCGCTATGATTTCCGCGAAGCAGAAAACGAGGACGGAATCTCAAAATCCAGTCATGAAAATGAAACTTACATTTTAATATGGACAGTCATGGAATTTGTCAAAGTTAGCATAAATTGATCAAATCAAATCTCCATATGGACCAGTATCTGTAAATGTTAAGCCGCAAAAGTTGTTTGAAATATGAATCCGTGTTCTGCGCGTCTCTGTGTGAATTAATGAATGGCAGAGACATTAATTGCATTAATTTCAGCATCTGAGCTTCAGAGTTCTCTCTCCATCAAGCGATCTGAACTTTTCAGTTCATCTCAATGGACGCACAATGCACATGTATTTGATGCTCTGTAAACTCTTTGTGAAGGCGCACGACTCACCGTCGCTTTACTGATAGCGCTGTTTCTCACACATGCAAAGAGAGATAGAGCGAGAGTCTTACCACGCTGAATCGACACGCTATATGTAAACTATTCTTTGTTGTCTTCTCCTGTCAAAATAATAGTTCATTTAGAATTATTCATATTCATTTTCGAACAAGCAGAAGACATACCGGTTTCTCCGGTAGTGGGCGGAGCTAATGCACAAATGGCAATTTCATTGGCTGGCGCTGATCTAGTACCGTCCCTGTTTTGATTTTAGCAAATCAGTTTGACCGAACGCAGACAATGTGATTAATATTCATGAGCCCAGCAGCTCATCAATTCATAGTGCATTGTATATATATTAGTATGATAGTAGAATTAGTAGTAGTATTATCTTTTAATAATAATTAATATGATCTATTACTATTTTTTTTACAGAAACCCTCAATGACCAAAAATATCTTAAGCATCACCACCAGTCTTAAGTTCAGTTAAAATGACAAATATGCATTCATTAGGCCTAAAAGTTAATTTTTACATAAAGGCATTGTGCTAGAAATATTACTATTATTTAGTAAAATGTATGTGATACTGCTACTACTGTTGAAAAAATGTATAAAACTTTATTTTTTTAAAGAAATAAATCACAATATTTCTTCCATGTTTTAATTCTAATAGCAAAAATAAAATGTGTTTAAATTTCATAAATTAAAAGACAAATTAAATTTGGGTGAAACTTGTTTACTGTTTTTCATAATTATATAACTTGTAGAAAAACTTTAAACACAATTGTAAATAAGTATAAAGAATGGCATTGGTTTTATTTTTAGTGCTAAAAAATTCTTTGTAAAAAATGTTTTTTCTTAATTAGCATATTTTTGTGTTTTGCAAAATTCACATTATGACACGCCTAAGGGTGGGACTTGACTTTGACCTTCAGACTATAGAAAGTGCAAACTAAATGGTTGACTGGCAGAATATAGGGAAAAAAGATCTGAAGTTATTGCTCTGCCTTCATCAGAGAAGAGATGCTGTTGTGAGGAAGATGGGACATTAATGTATTTGACTGAAGATTAATGGGCACATATTTACTGTAAATAATAATGATGTGAATGTAATTAACACTGCATCATAAAATATAAATAAATGAGCAGTGTTAATTTTATGGTGATTTTATATCAGTAGAATGTCGCTGGTTCACAAACAGAATTACCAGCATATAATAACCCTTTGAGTGATTCATACGTCAATATTTATTGATGTATAATACATTTTATTGTTGAAAAGAAACTGTGCTATGAAATGTATCTGTGCAGGAACCCTGATCACCGCTAAAGGAACAGGAAAGTCGACAAAAGAGCACTGCTAACAGGAGTTACTGGCTACTGGCTGGATTTAATAAATATACACTGACCATCAGCACATAGATTTTTACCTCCATCGTTCGGAGTCATGTAGATGTCACAAATTGAGGTATTTGTCCAAAAGCTGCAGTAGATCTAGAGTCTTCAGATGGAAAGGACCAATCGAGGCACATTCACCCATGTGTCTGTACATATAAATGTCCTTGTACTGCTCTGACAATTTTAAACCGTTTGGCCATGTTTAATTGTCACAATTGTGTGGATTCAGATTGTGCTTGCTGTATTTACCGCTGCGTAATAGTCCCGCTTTGCAGAATTGCCGCTTCCTCCAAAATGCTCATTTTGGGTAATCACGCAGCAGTTTGGTGGCGCTTAATTACTACTGGTTGCTAAGCATTGCAAAGGTCAGTTATTGCAGAATGAGGGTAAAATGTCCCTGCAGCTGCACCGCTTCCACCAATTTCACATCTCCTTCTCGGCAGGACTTTTTATGCCGCCAGGATTGTCTATATTGTTTTTGTTTTTCTTCATCTGACAGCGTTCACAAAGGATTCAATTAAGAATGACAAATCTGGCTGGACGGAGCAGCCGTGTTTATGCATTTGTTTGTTTATGCACATGGCACGGTGGTTTAAAAAAACGAATGTGAGAGAGGCAGAAGTGGTTGGTGGTTTATAAAGAGTTATGTAATGATTCACACCTGAAGTCTAGAGATTGTGCCCTCGAAATGTTGTAAGTGCTTAAACCTGAGTTTGAATCTGTCAGTACTGTACATTTTTCAAATGTGTCTAATTTAATTTATTGCAGTAATTATTTTTATTTTTTATTTGTTTTTTGCACACTTTCACTGAATTACATTTCATAAAAAATGAGGTTCCTCATTATTTAGAAGTGAAGAAATTGACACCCACTCAGAAGCGCAATTTAAAAAAATAGCAATGTTCCAGCTGTGGTTATGAATCTGTACCAAATCACAGTCGATGATTTATTTGTGAATTGATCTGAACAATTTATCCAGTCAAAGTGAGGCACTGAACTGTTCATGTCTGTCTAACTTTTTATTCTTGTGTTGAGCTTGAGTGTGCGTGTTATTCAATCTGGATTTTAATATTGATGATTATGAGATGTACATATTGACATACATATTACATACTGTAGTTATTTGTGAATTACACAGGTTGTGTAAACCCAAAGCATGAAATGCGTGATAGTGGACATACACATTTGTATGTAAAAACTAGGGATGCATGGGGCCCGTAGCGATACGCACTTGAAAAGGACTACTTGCAGTAATATTTTTGTTTGTTTGTTTGTTTATCCTTACCTGTTCAAGTACTTGATTTTCGTTCTTCATCCACCACTCCCCAACAGATGATCATTATTTAAATGTTTATTTCCCCCTCCTCTTCCATGTGCTCAGGATGTGTTGAACACCATGATCAGGTGGTGCTCACCACGCTTCTTCTTCCTGGGTCTGCCAGGCTTCACCATGCTGGTGGGAGACTTCATCACCGCGGCTGCTCGTGTCCTCAATACTGACTCCTTTGAGGTACTGCTGCTGCTGCTGTCACTCCTGAAATAAATACATCTGCATCTACACTAGTTCCAGAAGCACACAGCTTCATGTGGTGTTTTCTCCATTCATGCTCATGTCAGGCTCCCCGGGTCGAGGCACAGACAGTTCTTGGTTCGCTGGTGTGCTTCCCTAACCTGTATCAACAGATCCCCTCTTTGCAGACTGTTCCTGGATCCGAGGATATCGTAGTTGGCAAAGAGGACATGAAGGTATGCCATTACAAAAGTTAACCAAATCATTTGTTTTATTACTCATTTCTAATGACTTTTTTAACTACCTTTTAAATATGTGATGTACTAATAAGTAAACCATGCTCACAAGACTGAACCTTGAACCGGTGATTAGCCTTAATATATGTCATCAGTTGTATCAGTATTAACTGTCTTTGTCATGCTTTCTTTCTGTAGGACTATCTTGTGAACATCCTTTTGAAGACGGCTCGCAACGAGACATGTGAAGGAGCCAGGTACTGCACAACCAGATCATTCCTTACCCACCGTTCTCCTGACTGACATAGATCCAGGACACTGAGTGATCTTGCATTCATTTTTGGCATTTTATTTGGTTCCCATTCAAACGTCATGCTTGATTGCAACCACAGCGATATGTTTTAGGTGTGTAGCGATCTGCAGTCTGGGGCTGTGGGTGTGTGAGGAGCTGAGGCAGACAGAAACTCATCCTCAGGTCATAGACGCCATTAACGTCCTGGGCGTCACGTTGAAGGTGATTATATTTGATCCGTTCTTCACCATCAGTCTCTTCTACTAGTCTGTATTAGCTGGATTAATTTGAGTTAGTAATTTACCAGTTTTGAACTTTGTCTCTGAAGACAGCCATGAAATTCCAAAGATTATATAGGATTGTGAACGTTAGTTACATTCAGTCTTCAAAGGAAAACCTTTAGTTTTGCCAGGTTAAATATGCTTGTATTTTTCCTGATCAATTTTATTTATATGTAAATAAACAATAAATATAATGGTCACCCGTGGTACTTCAGTATTACATAACGTCAAGTTACCACAAATCTATTGATTTTAAACAAATTCCAAACGGTTAACACATGTAAGTACCTGTATTATTGTTAAATGGCAGTATAGTTGAAATGTAGTTGAGTCATTTAAAACCACTCATTTTCGAATGATAACTTCCATCTTGATTGTCCTCGTTCCCTTACCTTATGCAGCGGTGATCACATCCTGTTCATGTTGACTCAGAGGAGCTCAGGACAAAATAAAGCTTCGGCAGAAGAACAGGGTTTCCATCTCTAAAAGCATGTGCTGAACTGTTGGGAGTTTATGTGTGGCTGCCTCTCTTCTATTACTCTGAGAAAACACTCACTCTCTCACCTCAGATTCCACATGAGCCCAGAGGCAGAGAAAATTGTGGGTAGAGCAGTAGACACAATCCATTAACCTGAGATCTTCCCAGCAATGTTTCTCTGTGAAATAAGTGGGTGATGAATAGAAATAACAATTGTCCTTTTTACAACATCATATTAAAAATACCATATTTTATCACTAATACTATTATCACTAATACCAAATGATATTGACAAAAATTGGGGACAACTGCAAAACTGTTGTT
The DNA here is from genome assembly GCF_963082965.1 of Carassius carassius. Classification (NCBI taxonomy): domain Eukaryota; kingdom Metazoa; phylum Chordata; class Actinopteri; order Cypriniformes; family Cyprinidae; genus Carassius; species Carassius carassius. Next base: position 26,838,859 of record NC_081785.1, read on the forward strand.
TTCTCTGATCATTTCGAAGTGGAAATTGTATTGCTTTCAAAACGAATTGCAAGTGGAATGTGTTTTATTCGTTTCTTCATTTTTCAGTATATTTTATAATACACTATTGTTCAATGGTGTTATTGTGATTGGTACGTTTTTTTTGTTTTGTTTTGAAAGACGTCTCTAATGCTCAACATGGCTGTGCTTATTTGATCAAAAATACAGTATAACTGTGGAATTTTATTGCAGAGTTTACAGTAACTGTTTTCTATTGTAATTTATTTTAAAATGGAATTTTCAGCATCATTACTCCAGACTTCAGTGTCACATGATCCTTCAGAAATCTAATTCTAATACGCTGATTAGCAGCTCAGGAGACATTTCTTATTATTGTCAATGTTGAAAGTTGTGCGACTTAATAGTTTTGGATTTTTTGATAAATAGAATGTTCAAAAGAACAACATTTATTTGAAATATAAATCTTTTGTTACATTTTAAATGTCTTTACTGACATTTTTGTTCAAATAAAAGTTTCTCTCTTTTTTTTGAGTGATAGTGTATATTTTATAAAAGACAAGAAGTATAATCTTATCTACTTAGTATTATATCAAATTCTGAAAATGAAATGTATTTCTTCCTTTCTTCACGATGCAATGTGATAATGAATGTAATTTTGTCTTTTAGTTTGGAAATAAGGTGGTGGCCAATGTGGCTTGTGACATCTTTCAGCTACTGATTTCTCACTGGCAGCACTTACAGAGACTGGACCCGTCCCTTCCCAAAAGAATTATAGAGGTACGACCGGTCTCCATCCGCATGATGCATCTGTTAAGTATTGTGTAAGGGATGCCTACTTAATCTCCACTTTTCGTTTGTTGTAGATTTTTGTAGCAACCATAGCGTTTCTTCTGCCCAGTGCTGAACACTCTACGGTTGAGGCAGATAAAAAGGTAAGCAAGCAAAACATCACTGTTTGTTTAAGCTGTGCTGGACATGGGAATCCAGAATTAGTAGCACACATCACTTCATCCTGTCTCTCTACTCATTGGTTCATTCTTCCTAACAGCTTGTCTATGGCAGGTTTATTGATTGTTATGTGGTCGTGTCAAGAGTGTGCTGAACGAATGCTTTCTCCATGTGCTCTAGTTAATGGTGTCTCTACTGCTGTGCCTGCTGGACTGGTGCATGGCCTTACCCCTCTCCATCCTGCTGGAGCCCATCACTATGCCTGTGCTGGATGACCCCGCCTCGCAGAAAGCCCCTCTACTTGACTACATTTACAGGGTGGGTACAGGTAGTTCGATGCTTAAAATTAAAGCAGAAATATTCCAGTGCATGTGCGTTTTAATATAAATGCAGTCGTCCCCTCAGAGCTCGTATTTAGTCATCAGACACTAATGAGAGGGCATTGAGGGGCACAGAATAAATGAGATATTAGTCCCGGCCTGTTGTGCAGATGCAGACAGACACAGACCTTTGTGCAGATGTCATGCTCCCAGAAAAAAATGGCCAAATTATTTAAATGTCCCATTGTTGGATTGATCAGCTCACCAATGAATGCTGAACTTAAGAATTCAGTTCATCATCATATGAGAGAAAATGCACCTGCTGCAAAGGGGGAAAGGGAAGAATAAATGTCCTTTGTTTTCCTCTGCACTCGTTTGACTGTTAATCATTTTCCGCTAGTTATTATATGCTCATTGGGATTACTTTATTCTTCCATTTGTCAGAGCTGAATAGTGTCTAGCATGAACACATGTACATAACCCTCATCAGGACAGCAAACCAGTACTCGCACATTCAAGTGTCGTGTCTCAATTAAGTGCAAGAAATAATGATTAGCATCTCAAGCCTATAGTACTACTCAAGTAATAATTGGTAATTACTGTCCTTTAATGTTATGGAGTCTTGATTCATTTATGCAGCAGTTTGAGAAGTGCCACTTACTACATTTATAGACTAATGAAAATCAAGTTGAATCCTCAGAAACAGCCAATTTAGTTTAACACTTAGAGTAATGAATTTTCCTGAATTAGTTTTGTTTTTCTCTCATCTTGTCACTATATGACTGTTTTATGCTATGCCAGTTTGTTTCCCTACAGGAAAAGCAGTCAGTTTATGGCTTAAGAAATTTCTGCCTTTACAATTAAATATGGCCCGACTGAAGTCCATTGTAAGATGGTCTGTTACTGATTTACATTGAGAGATGATCCATCACACCTTTGCGTGACCCATACCTCTGATTTATCAGCAGTTTCCATTTGAGCCAGATGGCACTAGTGGCTCTGTGGTGTTGATTGTGTGTCAAAATTAAAGTTCTGTGGTTTTATTTTTTAGGTATTTTGACAACATGAATTTATATCTGATTGTATTTATGTAGCTTACAGGGTGGTTGTTTGCTGTGTGAGTGTGCTGTGTTTGAGAATGAGCCAAGGGATAAAGCCTTAATTAAATCAAACAGACCAAACCTGTTCAGGCACTGTGATAAACTGTGCTGGACTGTGTCTTATCTTCTCCAGCCAATAGAGCCATGGCCATCTGTTTTTGCACATCGATACACTCCCATATCACTAGAGAAATAGATTATTAGCCCATAAAGCCCATCTCACTGAGTTTCCTGGCTTAGCATTGTAAATATCGTCCCATCTCCATATGGCATCCCTGTAGCACTCAACCACACCGTCTGGGTGTAACAACAATGTTTCAATCTATTACAGATTTCTTTTTAATGCATCTCAGTGGAGTGCCAAGAAGAGCATCTTCATGGCTGAAGAAATCTTTGAGTTGTTGATCCTAACAGTGTTTGCTATTTAATGCATTCTCATTAGGCTTTTAAAAAAGCATTAACATCTAAACAAGGACCTTAGTATCTTATGCATTACAATTTGTATTTGTAATTCAGTCTACAACAACGAGAAATGCAGATCATTATTAAATAAATAATCTTGTGTTCCCCAGGGTTCTGTATTAGGCCCACATATATTTTATTTTTTTATTTTGTTTTATTTATTTTTCTTAAGCCATTTTTTTTGTAGTGTATCACCAGTGTACTTAATTCACTGTTCTGCTGTTTTAGGTGCTGCACACTTGTGTATCAGGGTCTAATCTGCACACTCAGCAGAGTCACTACCTCCTCAGCCTTGCTGATCTGTCGACAGACTATGAACCATTCCTTACTTTAGGCAATGTCAAGAGCTTTGAACCATCACCCATACACAATGTCATGGGAGACTTCGGAAATCTCCTCACTGTGGCTGAAGGTAAGGACTCTGTTGTGCTTTCTGGAGGAACATACAGTAAATAGTGTAATTAATCTTATTGCAATTGTGTTATGTTGTTGTGTACAGCACGCCTAGGGAAATGTCATGACTAATGTCATTAACTGTCCCGGGTAATATTTCATCCCAAAATCTAAATAAAGCAGAAAGGGCCTATTTGTAAGACCATTAAGAGTGTATGCATGATTTTGCACTTTTAAACCACCCTTTAGAAAAAAATAAAAAGGTTTAAATGATATGTTTTATTATAAATATTATGGTTTTATTTATTTAGCTTTTTTTAAGTTAATTTGTAAAATACAGTTTATGTTTACATCCTGGTAGTATTCGTTATTTTAAATTTACTAATAGTTCCAAATATATATTTATATATAGTGAGATAAACCATATTACCTTAAATATTCATTTTCGTTTTGTCATGAAACCTTATTAAATGTAAGAATTTTTGCTTCACATCAACACAAATTACTCTTTAATGTCTGTAATGTAAAGGCAATTTTGACTTAATTTACTTGGTCAACTTTTTCAGCATTAATGTTGAAACTGCCCTTGAAAAGCAAAGAAAGTATAAAAAATGAACATTTTTAATTTGTCCTTTGAGTTCTTATCCTGAGCTCTTATGAATCATATTAGAGCAAATGTAGCACAATGTGGAATGAAACAGAATTTGTAAAGAGGTGTGCATTAGTTCCCTCATCCACTCAAAGCAAGCCCATTTGTGCCAATTATTAAAGAAATCATTTTTTTCTACTCCGACCTTATTTCATCCATTAGGCAATATTTCTTGTGTTTTCTACCTTGGCATGTCATCAAATGTCATCTGTTTTTGGTTGGGGTGGGGTTGGGCTGTGGGGGTTGTTCTTTCCTTTTTCAACAGGGATGCCTTTTATGACAGAATATTTATATCGGTGGAGTAGAGGAAGAAAAAGAATACTGGCTTTTGCAGCGCAAACATCTCCATCTGTTGACATGCCTTTTATATCTCTTTGTATGTAAAAAACCAAACCAAAGAGCAACTCATAAGCAATATTCCAGTACCTAGCTCATATTGATTAGTTCACTTCAAAGCTCTGTGCATCCCTAATGCAACTTGCTCGTCTTTGCAAAGAGCTTTTTCCACTTTGATGGAGATGATGGTATTGATAGCACTGTCACAATGTGAGCACTTCAGGGTTGTTTCCCCCTTCTCTCTCTCGCATCTTAATCTTAATATCCCCTAATGACAACGCTAGATTTCTCACTTTTTGAGAGGTGTTCAGCATTCGGAGGACTTAATTCATAGTGCGTGCAGAGCCCTATTCACTCCTCACGAAAGCTGTGATGCTCATTAGTGCAGCCCTTTGAGTTTGTTTTAGGAGAATGAATAGATATTTTAAAGGTGTCTGTGTGAACACGTGTGTACATGGAGCAAACAATGGAAAAAATGGCCTTCATTGGTCATGACAGCTGAAAGCCAGTATACCGACCAGCTTTTGAGAATAAGTACGGGAAAATACTGTACACAGTCAGCCAGTTTAGGACTTGTATTACCCCCAAAAAGTCAGTCACACAGCAGCTATTATACAAAAATTATTTACCTGTTGTATTTTTCAGTCCAAAAAATAAATATATCAAGTATTTCAGAGAGATGTGTAATCATTTGTGATAATGGCCAGCTAACTGTAAATGATAATTTAAAAAAGACTTACCAAGAAATGAATTAAACAAATGGGCATGAAATATAAATATCAGTTGAAATAGCTTGATAATTTGAGAAGAGAGTTCAGAGTGATCTGAGAGAAATGAAACTAGCACAACTATGTAGGGAATGGATTGCCACTGACAGCTAGTGGTTGACCAATATGAATTTCTCTGTGCCTGTTGCCTGTACAAATATGTACCAGATTGGCCAATATAAGACTTGATACAAAAAAAGTTCAACTGAAAAATATTTAGTACATATTTAGTGAAAAATTAAATCGAGATTGCAATACATTTTAAAACTGATATAGGTATTGAGCAACACTTCTGTTAATTGACCAACTGGACAGCCAAATTAAAAACAAACCTGCAAATAAAGGCCACCTAATTGGCCTGGTCTGTCACTAGTGAAAACAGTCAGTTGACCTGCAGAATAACACTCCTGACTGACATATCAGAGTCACATATCCCACCGAGTCGTGTAATATAACAGGGTGATGGGCAGATTTTTACATAAGTGTTGAGGTTACATGGACTTAAAAGAGGGCTGCCATAAATCTCAGTCTTCACATTTAAATATCTTAATTTGTATTTTGAAGTTGAACCAAAGTCTGATTTGTAACAACTTGAGAGTAATTATTACATATACATACTGTCAATACATCCGCAATTAAATTTTTTATATTTTTTATATATAATATAAGGAATTAGGTTATTGATAGTCAGGTACATTTTACATCCAGAACAATACTATATAAATATTATACTTTTATAATCCCAGTGTAATATGTGCTATTAATTTGTATTTTTATTTGAGCTGCATGGACTCTTTTCTGTGCTGTACTGTTATTTTCTCACTTTCTTGCTTTCATTTCCCTTCTCTGCGACACCTTTCTTGGGCACATGTACATTTATTATTAATGTGCATTGTCCCTTTAAAAAAATAGATTAAATAAATTGATAACTGGATTTTCATTTTTGGTTCAACTAATCCTTTGTGTAAGCTAAGTGTTTTCTAATTTACTAAACTTGTGTTGTTTCATGTCCCAGAAAAGAAAAGGAGAAGCCTGGAGCTGATTCCTCTGACCGCTCGGATGGTAATGACACACCTGGTCAATCATTTGGGCCACCATCCTCTCAGTGGCGGCCCTGCCCTCTTAAACAGCCTGGTCAGTGAGAACCACGATAACCCCTACGTAGAGTCCTCCGAGCTCTCTTCTGAAGTCTTCAAAAGCCCCAATCTGCAGCTCTTTGTCTTCAATGACAGCACACTGGTCTCATACCTGCAGATCCCCTCTGACAGTTCCAGCACGTCCCAAGTAAGTGCCAACCCGAGGGATCATTCCTCTGAGGTCCGCGTCATCGTCAGGGACATCTCAGGAAAGTACTCATGGGACGGCGCTGTTCTGTTCCGCACTTTGGATGGAACTGGCTTGAGTTTCACTGGCAGCAGGGATCAGTTGTCACACAACGCCACACACTCTGAAAAGCAGTGCTCTGTGCGCTCCAGTAAATGCTCCTCTGAGCTGGAAGTGGAAGATGGCGTGGATGTCTTGGACCAGCTACTGGAAGACCTTGGCCACAGCAGCCCAGAGTGCCTGCCGCAGCCCCAGCTGAGGCTCACCCAGCCGCCCTCTCCACCCATCGGCATGAATCCTGACATGGAAGGGGTCATCACGGATGCCATCCACAGACAGGCCAAGCAGGAGGACGAGGAGCTGGCCCGGCTACAGACTGAAGACCCCAGCATCAGAGCAGAGAGGCAGAGAGAGCCCTCACACCACGAGCCAAAATCTCCTTTTTACCTCTGCAGACTTCTCCTCAATGACCTCGGCATGAACTCATGGGATCGCAGGTATTGTATTTTCTTGGGAGTTGCTGGAAAACATCGCAGCACATCCCAAAATGAAAAATCAGTAACCCACTTCCAAAGTTGCTCTTTTTTTCACATCAGTACTCATTGGTTCTTACGGGTCTCTTATAAAAAGGTACAATAAATAAAAACATAAATCATATATTTAGATTTATAACAAGTTTACAATCACAGTCACATAGCTATACATATACAAAAAGTACAGTTTATTTGGAAGTGGAAATAAAATAAAATAAAAATGGCAATTTTGTGAAAAATTATTTAAATATCAAATAACTGGTTTCTATGGTGACGCATTACTGGCACACTCAATTATGTCGTAATAACGAGATGTCATTTCAACGACATATTTTCTCGTAATAACAATATGTCATCAAAATTACTTCTTTTTCTCATTAAAATGTAATAATTTGTCATAATAACGAGATATGTCATTAAATTTGTTATCTTTGTCTCTTTGTTAGCTTTGTCTCGCTGTAATATTGCTTACCATGTGATAAAAAATAAAAAATAAAATGAGACAAAAACACGTACAGAAGAATTTGTTGCCCCAATATCTTGATTTTTGAGGCATAATTGTGTTTTTGGAGTTGTCAGTGTTGCCAGATTGGACGGACGATTTCTAGCCCAAAAGCTAAAAAAAAACCCGGCCAATCAAACAAAAAAACAGCCAAAATGTATCGAAATAATATGATAGAATATGTCAATCAAGGTTGATAAGGGCCATTTTTAACTCCTTAAAACAAAATAATGATGACAAAATAATATAAAAAACATAAGATAAATTTCCCAGGTAAATGGATCAATCGGATCAAGTAGTCTACATTAAAGAGAATTACCAAATATGATTAAAATATGCAAGCAGACAGTGTCAAATAGGCAATCAAGGAATTAACCGATACCCTTGAAAACGTACATGCATTTTCAAGTCAGAATAAACCAGTAAGGTGCCCAATATAAGTGATAGGAAAAAGCAAAATAATTTGCAGGTATTTCACTCTCGTTCATACACACACTGTGACAGTCTAAACTGTCATTTATTGATACACATCCTACTGTATGATAATATGACCATTAAAAAAAATAAATAATGACACCTTCGTGTCACTCTATAATTTTACACAGAACTAGAGGAATTATTTTGTAAAGTTCATATTGTAGAAAACAATACAGAACTTTGTATAGTCAAAACTAATAAAGTCTAGCAGTTTTCAAGAATTTATCAATCTGGGCCTAGATAAAAGACCCAGATACTTAGTTTCGATATTGATTACCGTATTTTTCGGACTATAAGTCGCACCTGAGTATAAGTCGCATCAGTCCAAGAATACGTCATGATGAGGAAAAAAACATACATAAGTCACACTGGACTATAAGTCGCATTTATTTTAGAACCAAGAGAAAACAATACCGTCTACAGCCGCGAGAGGGCGCACTATGCTGCTCAGTGGTAGGCTACAGGAGCATTGAGCGGCATAGCTAGTGGGGCGGCAGTGGCTCAGTGGTTCATGTAGGTTGTCTACAAACCGGAAGGTTGGTGGTTCAATCCCCGGCTCCACCTGACCAAGTGTCGAGGTGTCCTTGAGCAAGACACCTAACCCCAGCTGCTCCCGACGAGCTGGATGGCACCTTGAATGGCTGACACCGCAGTCGGTGTATGAATGAGTGTATGAATGGGTGAATGTGAGGCAACTTGTAAAGCGCTTTGGATGGCCATGTGGTCTGTTGAAAGCGCTATATAAATGCAGTCCATCCAATCCATAGAGCGCCCTCTCGTGGCTGTAGACGGTAATGTTTTCTCTTAGTTCATTTCTCTTGGTTCATGTCAAATTAATTTTGATAAATAAGTCGCACCTGACTATAAGTCGCAGGACCAGCCAAACTATGAAAAAAAAAGTGTGACTTATAGTCCGGAAAATACGGTAACTAATTAAATATGCTCTGATTTCGGGGGTGCAGTGATAGAACCTTCCTGTCATTCAAAATCAGATCTGATATTGCGCTAAAAACCCGATCATCACGTCTGCTGATCCCTCGTGATTGGCTAAAAGTGCGGCCGCGATGTCAACATCAGCATCAGTGGCTTTGCAGTGTGTGTGTGTGTGTGTGTGTGTGCATGTGTTTAGTAACGTCTTGATGACTGATTGGATGCAATACATGTAAACTTGGGTTTGTTTGTTAACCAATTAGCCTATACAGTTTAGATGTCTGAAAACCACCAAAGTGACTCTAAACCAGCCCAAATTTTGTCCACTCGCCCAAGCCAATTTTTTCCCGCAAAATCAAATTCAAAACCGCCCAATCTGGCAACATTGCCCTGCATCATATTTGTCAACAGCCAACTGTGTCATGCAAGATGATGTACAGACAGGTCTGGGGGCGTGGCCATTGGCCATTTTTCCACCGCTATTTAATTAAGTTTACGGGTTAAACTGACCACCCTAGTTAAAATAATAGTAAAAAGAGTAAATTTCAGCAGCCTTTACTTTCTATATTAGAAATAATTCTAATATACTAATTTGCTGCTCCAGAAACATTTCTTTATTTATTCTTCTTCCTCTGATAGATAGATAGATAGATAGATAGATAGATAGATAGATAGATAGATAGATAGATAGATAGATAGATAGATAGATAGATAGATAGATAGATAGATAGATAGATATGGAAAAGAGCAGTTTTGAACATTCAACTATTTTTTTCTTTTATATGATTTTGAGTAAGAAGTGAAACTTTTTGAGTATCTTTTTTTTTTTTTCTTGAGAGCCTATTTGCATATCAGAATATATGATCATAAAATATATAGTTGCATGAGTTCTAAATACAAATACGGTCTTCAGAGGAGTAAACCTGCAGATTGCTTACATTACTTGGTTTTACTTTGGTTGAACTGAAAATATTTTAACTAAAAAACAAAAGTGATTTCGCCTGTGTCTCACCATTTATCTTTTAGAAAGTTTGTCCTGTTCCTTTTATGACTGTTCCATTTCTTTTACTCTTCATAGAAAAAGCTTTCATCTTCTAAAGAAGAACTCCAAGCTCTTGAGAGAGCTGAAGAATTTGGACTCAAGACAATGGTAAGTGTTTTTGGTCGTTTCAGAAGACCACGACATCTGATGTCCATGCCTTAAAGTTCCATACAGATAATCACATACCAAGTAAATTAGTGACTTTGTGCCTGATTCCTCGGCACTTAACGCTAAAAATTAGCAGCAAACAACAGCATGCATTTGGAGAGCTCAATCATGCAGCCTAATGCCAGTCTACAGAGAGTGACTAAATCCTTTAAAAGCACTATTAAGGAGACATGTCCTAAGACCACTCTCAGATACTCCGCTCCTCACGGCCTAATCCTGGCCACGTCTGGCTGATCACAGCTCCACACTTCTCAGCCAACAACAATCAATAGGCACTCAGAGTGGCTAATTACAGAGGCTTATTAAAGAATACCCCCAGGATCGGGCCACCGTTACCCACCGCATGCATAGCCCGCCCACTCATGGCAACCGCTGACTGAACATGCCAAACATCACACTGCACAGGCATGACACTTCCTTAGCAACACTGTTCAAAGAGACACACACGCCTTACACATACACACTGCATACCTGGATTTGATTGATTAGCAAATAGTTGCAAAAAGAAGTGTATTAAAGTGTGTTTTGGTCAAAAAACAATGTGTGATTTGATGAGCATAAAAGAGGTGGTTCCATCAATGCGGAGATCCTAATACTTACCTGCATGTTTTAACAGGGACCTATTATGCCCCTTTTCACAAGATGTAAAATAAGTCTCTGGTGTCCCCAGAGTGTGTATGTGAAGGTTTAACTCAAAATACTTTAAAGATCATTTTTTTATAGCTTGTTAAAATTGCCCTTTTTGGGGTATGAGCCAAAACGCATCATTTTCTTGTCTTCCCCTTTAAATGCAAATGAGCTGGTGCTCCGTGGAAGAGGGCGGAGCTTCAAGAGCTCAAGCTCCGCAATAGTAAATAATAATAAAGCTAGTCTTTGCAAATAAACACTCCACTGTTAGTACAAGCCTGTTATCTTTACAGAAAATTCACTCGGTTTAAAAGTCAGTCATCTGATTGTACTGTGCATAAAAAATGGCCTTTATGAATTACACAGATGGGAGCACAGCGTGATAAAAAAAAATTACTCATGATGCCATCGCATGCTATTACAAAGCCCCACTTTTGATTATGAGCTCAACTAATCCCAGCGGTCGACTTCACATTGCTTTCATATGCAATTTTAACTCCCACTTTCCTATTCACCATCATTCTGGTAGCAAGTGAAGGCAGCATCAGTTAAAACTTCGGTAGAGTTGAGGGAGCATCTTCTTCAAAAACAAAGTTAATCCACCTCGTGTTCAGTGGCTCAGATTTCAGGAGTAAATGGAGAGAGCTATGTGGATTCATACATCAAGCTACAGAACACACAAAACGCTTGGTAGCCATTCTCTTCAGTGCAGCAAAGGCAGACTGTGTTCTATTAGCCTGTGGCTAATGTGATGTCACATTAGCAGCACTGCTGAAAACAGGTAGTTAGTTGGGAGACACTGCTTTTTACTAATGGGGATTTAAAAAAAAGAAGTGGGTGGATTTGTATCATTATAGGGTGGTTGTGTACACACACTGCCTGCCAACACACATTTATGTCCAAGCAACTATTAGCTAAGAGTTTAAATAATTGTTATTACTTATTAACATGCAAAAAGCATCATTTTTACCTCTGTTTACCATATTTTGACATTTCTCAATTTAAATACACATTAAATAGTTAAAAATATGAAACAAATGTATTTTATGTATAGAACCTTATGCTAAAAATATAAATAAAAGATTTTCATTTTATTTTAGCTTGTTTCCAAGGCAACATTTCACATTTCCATTTTGATTAACCTGATATACTAAAATAAAAAATAAATAAAAAATCTAAGACATATTCTTAAAACAAATCTTATGAGAAAGATGAAAAACTTAAATTGCCAACAATGATAATGAATAATTCAAAATATGAATAAAAAATATACTTATCATTTCTCAATATAATAACAGTGTTTCAGTGATAGTTAAATAACACTGATCTGAACTCCAGCAAAGCAAAGCAAAATTGGGTTTGTGAACATTTTCCAAAGTTATAAAAAAAAAAAACGAACTATCACACTGCGTGAGTATTCAGAACCAATGCTGTGGTGTTTGAAATCTGGCTCAGATGCATCCCATTTCGTCTTTGACTGTTTCTACACTTTGATCACATATACAGATCACATCAATTATGGTGACAGCTGCATGGTGTCAGTTCATCTTGTATGTCTGTTTCCAGTCGAGAGACACACAAGATTGCCGTGTTCTACATTGGAGAAGGCCAGGAGGACAAATGCTCCATTCTGTCCAACACGGAGGGCAGACAGGCTTATGAGGACTTTGTCTCCGGGCTGGGATGGGAGGTGAAATAACACATCAAATCCTCTTAATGAGTCTGTAGTGAGCGGATGTCATGTCCTGGGACTATGTCAGAGCATCAGGAGGATTCTCTCTCTCTTTCAGGTGAATCTGGCCACTCACTGTGGGTTTATGGGTGGTTTGCAGAGAAACGGCAGCACAGGTAGCACAGCACCATATTACGCTACCTCCAACATAGAGGTCATCTTCCATGTGTCGACTCGCATGCCTTCTGACTCGGATGACTCCATCACCAAAAAGGTAGTTTCAAGCACCTCTTTTCCTGCTTGATAAGAACCATACATTAATGTGTATTAAATCTGCAAATAAATGGTATAGAAGCGCATAAATAAACAAAAGTTATTCATAAAACCATTCTAAAGCTAGAACTGCTGGGCACAAAAAACAGCACCAGCTCCTCACTATACAGTTGAGGATGGAGTTTTACTGTGCTTAAACAGCCCTAACAATAGTTTCTTTTTGATCGTAATACAATCCATCCACTAACTTCAGGACATATAGTGATGTGGCATTTTGAATGCATGTTTTCCTGCTCATACTAACTGGAACATAGTTTTTCTAAAATAAACCTTTGTCTCACTTCATCATCAAATGCATAAAATGATTAAGATTTAAATCAATAAATGCAGTAAATAGGACAGATAAAACCAAACACAAAATACAAAACAACAAATATACAGACATTTCCATAAATAGCTAAAAAAGGAACATTGCCCTTTAGGTTGGCGCTATCTTTAAAGGCCACACCAACTCTGATACGATGGGAAATAGAACAGCGAACATTCACATATGTTATAAAGGAAAATCCACATGACCAGTAGGAACATGCTAAAATACAGTGATGGAGGACTCACAGTCTCTCTGTCACGTGTGTGTGTGTGTGTGTGTGTATTAAAAGGTTTTTAAAATGTTAAAGAAAAGACATTCAAAAAACTTACAAATGTTGTGTGTGTTACTGTAACTTTTTATTTCAACATGGCATGTTAATTTTCATAAGTCAGAGCCAGTTAAATTTGTGGGTTCTGACATTATTTTTTGTTTTGTTTTGTTTAAGAAAAAACTAATTTTTCTTAAAACCAACATTTTATATGAATACTTTGACATAAATGTTTGCTTACCCCTGGAAACACTGTTCTTTGGTTTAAAATGGTGATTTAAATGCTGCAGTTGGTTGTGCAGACTCGACAGCAGGAGAGTGACACGCGTGTAGAGCGTGACTTTTGGAGCGTGCTGCTGATTGCACGGCTCTGTCAGACCCCTGAGAGCTGTGAGGCCGTGTCATCAGTGAGGGACCCGAGCGTGTGCAGGTTTAGTAACAGCTCTCTCTCTCTGGACTCCTGTGTGCGCTGTGACCGGGGCCCCGATCAGCACATTAACTCACACTGCAAGGGCCAAAGGCCTGCCGGATACCAGCAGGGCCCTGCTATCGAATTCCGCCATGTCGGCGGGACGGCGATCGACATGCGTTAGCAGGTTAAAGCTGGCAGAATGAGCCGGTTGGAACCTGCTTAGTTTGAGCGCTCAATCCGATCATGCGCAGACCTGCAGTGAGAAAAATTCATCAGGCTCCCGGACACTGAAGCCTCTCACTGTCGGAGCTCATATTAGCCCATCGCAGCCACACTCCATTCAGCATGGGAAGTGAGTGAGTGTGCCGCGAGCCATGCTCGGTTCATTTTGGCCATCAGGCCTTGTAATTGACGCGCTCCTGCTCTGGCAGAGAGAGAGAGGGCGACTGTTGGGCGGCACGTGAGTGGGAAGGACTGAAAGGGCTATTTTATCAGCTACAGGCGGACAGGAAGTAATTCCTCTAATTTACAAATCCAACTTCCAGAGGTAGCGAGAGAAGGAGTGGTGAAGAGCTGACAGCAAGAAAAACAGAAGGAGAAAAAGAGAAAAATTCTTGAATCCAATTGAGTGCTGGGGGGCAGAACGGAGCCGAGCAGCTGGCTGGGCTAGTAATGCGGTTACTGGGAGGGTGTTGCCATGCGAGGCCACGGTGTCAGGAGGCAGCCAGTCATCCACACACACACACACACACACATACACATACTCTTTTGTTGCAGAGGGAAGGATGCTGCTTCCTCATAAGGCAGCGTTTAAGCTTCAGGGCATCTCTTGCTCTGCTCGGTGTCTGTGTTTACAGTCTGCATGTGTATGTTATGCTCTTCACACTTAAAAATGGTTCTTTTAAGAACTGCTCACTAAAAGGTTCTTTGGGATCCCAGAATGGTTCTTCTATGGCATGGCAAATGCCCCTATTACTATTGCTTATACTTAAAGTACTGGACAATCCTTAGCATCAAACAGTTTCTTGAGTGTCTTAGGCTTTAAAAGTCTTAAAATCTTAAATTAGCTCAAATTCAAGGTCATAAAAAGATGTAAATATGTTAAATTATAACTATATATATATATATGTGTGTGTGTGTGTGTGTGTGTGTGTGTGTGTATGTATTCATTTAAGGGGCCGAAAATTCGAGGAGAGAAAACTTGGTAGTTTGATTACATTAACCTTCAAACGCATTCAGATGGCATTCAAGTTCTCCTGGGAAGTTCATATTTTCGAGTTGGGAAGTCATAATTATGACATCAGGTGTGTCCAAGTTGCTTTTGTCGGAGCAAGATGGCAATATCCCTTTTCTACATAAAGTTCTACAGACTTTTTTACTACATAAAAAATGGATAATGTGGATAATAATGGGTTCTTTTTTCCATTCAAAAAAATGTATAAATAACAAATATTTTCATTAAATCGAACAAACTTTAACATTTGCACAGATAATGCATCTATTGTGTTCCCCATATTTTCTCATTGACACGTCCCCAACTTGATTATAATGATAACGTATGTTAGACTCATAAATGTGATCTTTCCGACATGACTTGTTGTGCTTTCTACAGGCTCTGTACAGGCT
Organism: Carassius carassius; assembly: GCF_963082965.1. Lineage (NCBI taxonomy): Eukaryota > Metazoa > Chordata > Actinopteri > Cypriniformes > Cyprinidae > Carassius > Carassius carassius. The sequence continues at coordinate 26,854,057 of NC_081785.1, forward strand.
TTGTAATCAGTATATACTGCACAATTAAGAGATTGCTTCTGATCAACTGATAAGACAGTGTTTACATAATGGTTTTTATATTCTGATATGTTGTAAATGGTCGTAATGATTTTATCTCTCTTATTTTATTATTTTATCTCTCGTATTTTATCTCCCTCATATTTTTGAATGAGGAGCTAGCTGTAGTAAAGCATAGACATTTCAAAATAAGAATACAGCTGTATTTCAGGCTTGTTTCTGAATTAAAAAGTCCTGCATCATATTATCATCAGTCAACCTATCAATTTTATGTATTGGTACAGAAAGCATAGTATGTAATAAATAAAATATGTTTTGAGTATTTTAAACTTGCAGTTACCCGGTTAGTGCCCTAGACCCTATTTAATCAAGTATCTGCGGATACCCTGACAAAACACTGTTAAAAAAACAAAACACTGTTTATTCTGTAGACAGGAATGATGCTGCAAAGCATGTGGTTTAAGAAGAGGTTTACTGTCATTTTATAAAATGCTTAAATGGATGAAAAATCCCAAAGCCTTTAATTGGTGGAGTAACCTGAGCCATATCGGGAGACCAGCACATCAGAAGGACTTTGAGCTGGACTCTATTGGCTTGAATGGGAAGAATCCATCATCGACCCAGAATACCCTAGCAACCGCTTGGAGCATCTTATCAGTGCATAGCAACGCCCTGGCAACCAGCCACAACACCTTCACAGGCACTCAACTTAAGCCTGTTCTAAAGTTCAGGTTTCTTAGAAGTCTGCGGTCTTTAACATCTGCTCCCTTTCTTTGAGAATGGTATCTGGCGTACAGTATGTGTTCCTCTCTCCGCCCAACCTGTTTACATGCCGCCAATTCTTCTGCTGACTCTCCAAATGGATTGGTATGTGCTGACCCAATCAGCTTGTTGTGGATTTGTTTAATTTTAGTCCATTAGCATAATGAAGGGCTTATGGGGAAATGTGGTAATTGCATTTTTGGTGAAGAGGACATGTTTTGGTAATGGCTCATTAGGCATGGGTGCATCGGCAGATGTTTAACGACCCATTGAGAGACGCTTGCTTAAGGCCGTACCGTCGCAGTGACATGCTTCCAAGACTCCTCTTTTTTGATTACAGAGGTCACTTTAATTTCTCACCATTTTGGTAATAGTCCACTTAATTGTTGTTAATTATTTGGAATGACATCTTTATGGTGCTACTTCTGTTTTGTTTAGTCTTTGATGGTAAATGATGCTGTGAGCCACACAAAGAACCAGTTGTGTGTTGTATGACAAATAATTATCTCTTTGCGTTTACTAGGCTTAGATTAGGGTGATGTGAGCAAACATTTCTATCACGTTATTCTCAGATGGCTTATAGATTCCGTAGTATACACTCATTTCAAATCGATGGAATGAAATAAATAAAAAAGCTCACATTTTTTTTGTAGATTTATTGTTCAGTCTAATACATTGTAAAAAAAAATAAAAAATAAATAAGAATAATAATAAATGAGAATTTTTTTCTTCATTATTAAAAAAATTGGAATTCCCATTTGCATACCTGCAAACTTGTCACCTTTGGGAAAAATTCTGTTTTGACATTGAAAAAGGGTGTCCACATGATTCGTGACACAAAAATCCTCGGATTTGCACAAATGGCTTTATATGAATGAGACTCTGAAGGGAACTGACTCTTTTATAGCATTTTATGTTAATCTTACCTTCATATAATATCTAAAAGTAGTGTTCATAAGTGCAGTGTTGTTTCAAAGTGGCTTCAAGACTGCTGAAGACAAGTAGCAATCAGTCATTACACCAAATAGGTTAATTAATTTTATTGATTTATTTTGGCCATTAAATGTTGATGATTAATTGTTTGATATTTGAAAATTTCAAGATTATAGCGCAAGATTATTGGCATTAAAAGAAGTCATCATTCTGCCTTCCAGCTCCAGAATGCTCCTTGCTGTCTAGATATCTGACTCATATGGGTCACACAGTTTCTACTGCTTATTGTTTCACTGTGTCCTGCCTGAATATAAAAGCCTTTACAGGATTGACAGCTAGTAGTACAATCTCTGAACCCACTGCTCTGATACAGTTTTCCTCATGTACAACATTAAGCAAATTATTGCAACATGTTGTTGTTTACTATATACACTTTCAACATTTATATGACATACTAATCAGACTCACAGCACCCATGTAGTTCATTTTCATGTGTAAAAAAATAGCTTTCGAAAAATCCATTTCCTACAAATGTATGTATATTTTTATGTAAAATGAAAATCTGTCCAGTTGTCTGGCTGAAGTCAATTTGTTTAAATGATTGAAACATAATGAAACCAATTTATGTAGCTCATTTGACTTCAAATTGAAAATTCCCCAAAATAATTTCAGTGGTTATGTACTAAAATAAACGTACAGTCTTTCTGGAATTATTGTTGATCACTAGGAAAACGTGCATGTTTGTGAGATTGAGTCATATTTTTTGATGCCCACGGTACTTTTACGTTGTCTTTCTAAGAATTAGTTTTTCATTTGTTATTCAGTACATATGCACTGTGAAAATGATTATCTGAGATTGTTTTTTCCCTGATGTGCAGCCCTCATGATGTTTCTGACTAATGCTTACTGTGTTTTGTTGGTTTGCGTGTCAGATTTATTAATGTGTTTTGCCTCTGGTTGTTCATAGCTTCGTCACTTGGGAAACGATGAAGTGCACATCGTGTGGTCGGAGCACACGCGGGATTACAGGCGAGGAATCATTCCCACCGACTTCGGAGATGTCCTCATCATCATCTACCCCATGAAAAACCACATGTTCTTTGTTCAGATCATGAAAAAACCCCAGGTATGTCCCTCATCGTGAAGATAATGACATTACGTTACATTAAAAACCACAACCGTCCACCATAACTTACCAGATTTTCATATATTACGTGAAATGCCTCTCCCGAGGCATCTTAAGATCTCAGTCAGGATGTGCGATGTTTCGATTGTGGCTGGAGGGGATGGATGATATCTCTTCCTGTCTCTTCTCTGAAAGCACTAATGCTGGAAGTCCATTACTGCACTGTCGGCACGCCACTCTCATCGCGGTCAAGCTGCCTTTCATCTTCCTCCTCCTGCGTCTGCCACTAGATCCCCAGAGAAACCGAGCGTGCATCATTTGTAATTTCTCACAAACACATCACCTCTACCAGACTTGACTGTTGTGTGTCGAGTGGCCTGGATGCTGTCGGATGTATGGTTTCTGCAGCATGTCACCAGCTGCAATTAGTGAAATTCCCTCAGCTGTGTCACTGCTTTCTGCTGTTCCACTAAAATAACTCTCGTTTCATCCACTCGAGAAACGCAAGCCTTGGCAAATGGAAGTGCTGCATTATCCATCGACTAGATTTAGCAGTCCTGCGTATTGATTTTGTCTGTTTGTGGTGTACATATATCACATGCAACATTGGGTTGAGACTTAATGTAAATTGTAAAATGTAAATGTAAAAAGTAAACATGTTTTCTTCACCATTTGCTCTGTTTCAACCAGGTTCCTTTCTTTGGGCCTCTGTTTGACGGGGCGATAGTGACTGGAGCGCTGTTGCCGAGTCTGGTGCGTGCCACGTGCATCAATGCTAGCAGGGCTGTGAAGTCTCGACTGCCGCTTTACCAGAGATTGTATCCTTCATCTTTACAGTGGGTAACCAGTGAACAGAGGTCACAGCGTTCTAGTATCTGAATGTGATTTGGCGCTAACTTTCTGCTTGTAGGTTGAGCTGACTTTTAAGTGTGTCCCATTTCACTCTGTAGTTCCCAATGCCGTGGATCTTTATAGTGAACATGACTTGATCATGTGATACGATTTGTTAATATCTTGCTAGTGTGTATCGACACCACTGCTTATAACACGGCACAAGCGATAGTTTTTTTCGCATTGTGTGTTGTTGTTTGTTGTTACTGTTGAAAGTACAGCTTGTCCATTTCTGGCAAAGACAGGGCACCATTTTCAGGTAAGTGTTTTTTTTATTTTATTTTATTGAGTACAGTATACTGGGAATTTTTAGGGAGCAGAAGAGTCAGTGGACTCGCCCTAGATATGCATATTTCCCACTGAACCAGGGAGTAGATTGATTCAGACTCCCTTCTTTCAAAAACTGCATTAATTTCATTAATAAAAGCTGTAATATTGTGAAATATTTGTACAATTTATAATAACGTTTCTATGTGAATATATTTTTAAATGTAATTTATTTCTGTGATGTGCAGCTGTATTTTCAGCATCATTCCTCCAGTCTTCAGTGTCACATGATCTTCAGAAATCATTCAAATATGATGATTTGCTGCTCAAGAAACCTTTATTCATATTATCGGTTTTGAAAACAGTTGTGCTCTTTCATATTTTTGTGGAAACAGCGATACTTTATTTCCAGAATAAATAGAAAAAATAGATTTGAAAGTTGAAAGTTCGAAAGAACGGCATTAAATTGAAACCGAAATCATTTGTAACAAATGTAATTGAGGCAATTACAAAATATAAATATATATTATGTATTATTTATTGACACTTTTGGTAAATTTTAGCCATCTTTGCTGAATAAAAGTTTTACTTACTTGGACTATGGACTATGGTAGTGAGTGTAAGTGAGTAAAATGATTGCCTAGCAACATTAATTTCACTGACAAGCGGTCAGTTTTGACCATTCCTGTGTATTAAGTGTATTTAACACCTGTAACACTATCTGGAACAGATCATAAGTAGATATTGCCACATCATGTCTGATTTTTAATTCTGCTCTTTCCTGTCTGCAGTGATATTGCATCAGTGTGATCATTATTGTGTGTGTGTGTGTGTGTGTGTGTGTGTGTGTGTGTGTGTGTGTGTGTGTGTGTGTGTGTGTGTGTGTGTGTGTGTGTGTGTGTGTGTGTGTGTGCGTGTGCGTGCGTGCGTGCGTGCGTGCGTGCGTGCGTGCGTGACTGTTAATTGTCTCCTGTGAATAGGGTGTGAAAGGCCATTAAGGATATTCTGCTTTCATAGCTTCCTGCAATGACTTGAACTGTCTCTATGAATAATTGATCTGCTTTTGGGTGCTGCTTCTACACCACTGTCTCTTATCTGTCCATCACAAGAACATCACACAAAAGTGCATTCTGTGTGTGTGTGTTTTTCTCTAGCTCACTTGTTCTCTGCGTGTCTTTCTGTCGCTGTTTGTCTTTCCATTGCTCATCCCATCTCTTTGTCCAAGTTCACAACACAGGCCTGATTCCAAATCATTTTGTTGTTGTTGTTGGTTTGAGGTTGTGACATATGAAGTTTGTTCCATGTCAGACACTGACCTGAACAGACGGTGCTCCTAAACCAAGCCATATACATAAAAGAACAGTGATTAATTATGAGGGTAAAGAAACAGGGCAATTTTGTCAAGTCGGCACTTAATGAAAATACACCTTATCTATTTTTTAAATGCAATAATTGTATTAACTTTATTAAACCTAATGCTAGTAAACCATACATATATATTTTTAATCAGACAGACCAGTGTTAATTTAGTATTCATTATTTACTATTATCTTTTTAGTTAATATATTGAATTAGATTTTATTTTTTTGTTTTCAGTTTTCATTGTCATTTAATTTTTAGAAATGTTGTTACATGCTTTTGTCTTTGTTTTATTTGTCTTTTTTGTGTTTCTAAATAGTTAAAATTTGGGGTGCCACGTAAAAAAGAAAATCTAAGATTATGATATTAAATTCATAATATTCAGAATAAAGTTGAAATATTAAGAGAATAAAGTCTAAATGTTTTGAGAATAAAGTCGTAATACTACGAGAATAAAGTCTAAATATTAAGAGAATAAAGTCAAAATATTACGAGAATAAATTAAAAATGTTTCAAGAATAAAGTCGAAATACTATGAGAATAAAGTTGAAATGTTTTGAGAATTTAAATCGTAGAAATTAAAGTCATAATATTTTGAGAGTATAGCCTTTATTGCGCATGTAAATGGCCCAGATTGAGAGCATCTGAGCAGCCACATCATCTTACTGGGATGAGGAAGAGTCAGCCACCCAGCAATTACAATAATTTTGTGCTTGGTTGCTTTAATATAACACAGCTCAACTTCACTAATTCTGTCAGTTTTATCACAAAATACAGTAGCCTATATATTAATTTTTTATGAAAATAATGTCTCATTATTGTAATCGTAAAGACTCACATGGCGCTTAAACTGAAGCGAACACAGCGATCTGTCACACCACATTAAAGAGTGTGGAAAAAAAAAAAAACATTAGTGTAATATATTGTTTGTATTTCGCTATAAACCTGACAGATTTTGAAAAATGAGACTTTGGAATATCTCCTGTTGCTCCCAATCCAGGACATTTGCATGTGCAAAAGGCCAGTATATACTCTCAAAATATTTTTACTTTAATCTCTATTCTCAAACATTTCGACTTTATTCTCGTAATATTTAGACTTTATTCTCGAAACATTTAGACTTTGTTTTCGTAGTATTTCAACTTTTTTCTGGTTATTTCGATTTTATTCTCCAAAAATATATATCTCGTAATCTTCGATTGAAATTTTTTTTTTACATGGCACTAAAACGCTGTTGTAATTTCAGTTTATAATTTTAGTGTTCCAGCTTTTATTTCAGTTCGTTGCAAAGGCAACATTTCTCATTTTATTTTATTTTTTTAGCTAACGATAAAATTGCAACAGACATCTATCGGCTCCTCCAATTATTTAATTTGCTTAAACCCCTCCCCTTTCAAAAAGTTGACTGCAAACTCGCATTCAGACCCACCTCCCACATCTCAAAATCAAATCAACAACCGACGAACCGAACCAACTCCCACCCTACATGTTCTCTAACTCTGATAAGCATTGCAATAGGAAATAAAAGATCTGTCGCCATTTCATCATGCACCTCAGCACTGTTGTTTTAAATAACTCCAGGATGTCTAGAGCAACCTTGGACTATGTATGCCAGGCTCTCAATGCTTGACGTTGTGCTAAGGCAAGCATCAGTTTCATCCTGAAGTCACATTATCAAAAATCTGATACATATCAAAGTTCCAGATTGAGTGACTTTACCCGTACACATCGGAGAAAAAAGCACTGCGGTGTAAATGTAGTCCTCTTTCTTCTCTCTTACAGTTTGTCGCTCCTTGTCAGAACAATTACCTTGCCTCGCAGTCTGAAAGATGTCTGCTTTTGTGTAGAGATGAAATCTTCTCTGGAGTTTTCTGCTTCACAATGGTCAGGGTCCCTGCAATCTTCCTGCTTGTTGTGCTTGGTGCTCCAGCGTAATTAGTTGAATATTTCTTGAAAGAGAGTCCTCGTGCTCCCTGCACAGGCTGATAAAAGCAGGCATCTCTCTCTGGCCCTGCCGCAGAGATGGAGGGGCCTCCAGCAGGCTACACCATCACTCAGCTCTAATTGGATGGGTTTTGGTGAAATGACCACCAGCGCTTGGCATGGGGCACTGTAGTCCACCCCTGTGCCCTGCGCTGTCCAACACCCTAGCCTTCTATTGTCCGTGTATACAGGTGAATGTTTGGAGCTCATCTATGGATCTCTATCCCGCCCGGCTCTGGGATTATGCTTTTCCAAAGGGCTTAGCTTGAATGGAGGGTCTCCACTCCTACTGACACCTTTCACATTGTGCATAATGTGTGTTGATTATTGATTCATCAGCTGTCGCAAGTTTGAAGTGGGCCATGCTGAAGCCCAGTGCAGGATATATTACAAGATCAATAAATGAAGGTACAATAAAATTTATCTTCAGCTAAAATATAAGCCTTTTGTTCCTTCATGTTCTCACTTTTGTTGACATTTTCTTACTGTATATTGCTTAGGAGCAGATTGGTCTCTTGGACTGAATAATTCAGTCGTTATTTACTCACCCTGGTGTTCTAATTCCATATGACCTTCTTTCTTTTTCCCTACAGCAGTGGAGAGATTAAAAATTGTCCTGCTCGCTCTCGTCAATATAATGGCAGTGAATGGCGACAAGCTTAAAAAAAAAAGCAAATATTGTAACAGAATGATGCCATGTCACTCGTGACATATAGTATATTTCGGTTGCTTTGAGGGCTTAAGATAAAACTTAAATACACTAGCTTTAACCCATCTGATTATTTTTCTACTACTGTTTACATCATTTTCATTATCACTAAAAATGGGGTTAAAAGGGAGTTGGTGCATATGATATGTTTGTTAACTGCTGAACATTTACAACTCCCTGTGTTGTTTTTGATATTCAGTGTGATTACATTGTGATATATCACAAATACTACAGGAAGTCAAGGCCAGTTCAACACAAAGGACACAAAACACTTCGTAACTTTCTGCTTCTGTTCTGACACTTGCTTGTCACAGAGCAGAAAGGAAGTTTACTTTTTTAAACAGCCTTTCAGATTTTAGTATTTGCTGTGGTGTATATCAGATGATGAGGCGTTCCTGATTCTTCCTCCGCCATTCACTGTCACTTATCAAAACAGTCTGCGGTAGAATTTGCATAAGCATAAAAAACTGTTTTTTCTTATTTCTTCTTACTTTTTCATCTTTTTCTTAAGGTTGTTCTAAAAATAAGAATTTCACCTATTGAAAAGAAAGTTCTTAAAAACTTTGTTAATAACCTAACATCAGGATAAACTCCAACTTAAATATTAATTATTAAATTGTTTTAGTAATTTAAAGAGATAAGATGATTATACTGTAGTAATCTGCAGTCATTTGAGCTTTGAGTTGATAAACGAGTTGAATCAAATTGTAAAAAAAAAAAAAAAAAAAGTAATTTCTTTTTGCCAAAAAAAAGTACTTAGGAAATCTGAGAACTTTATTTTTAGTAATTTATTTTATTTTATTTTTTACTTGTTCATTTATGTATTTTTTTACATTACGTATGTATTGTATTTATTTATTTATTTAGAGAATTGCATGAAAATTCTTACAAAACTTTTAAGAATTCTTCATAAGGTTTTATATATAAACTTTATTTAGTTTTTTTCCAGAACAGAGGTCCAAAAAGTAAACAGTAGCATTGTAAACTAGTTGCAAATAAATATCCCTGATGCATAAAATAAAGGAGTTCCAAACAGATATCACAGTGGTAACATCAGAAGGTAATGAAAATGATATATATATATTAGGGCTGTGAATCTTTGGGAAGGCAGCGATTCGATTCGTTTCAAGATTCATAGGTTTTCGATTCGATTCAAGAGCGATTTTTGCAAATTTAGAACGATTCAATTCGATTCGATTCACAATTAAATTCGATTCGATTCGATTATAACGATTTGATTCTGCATTTTTAAGTGCATTCACAGGATTATTTAAATGTTTCCCCTAAAATCTTTAAATGCTTAGTCAGGGGGCAAATTACAGCAGCCTTTATGGTTAGAGAACCTTAGGGAAGAAAAAAAAAAAATAATATTTTGCCCATTGTTAAATGCTAGCATACGTAAAAATTTATGTAATGCAAGATTTAAAAAAAGAGCTTAAAGAGTATTATGTATAGGCTAACATTTTGTCACACCAGGGGCATAGCCATCATTTCAGAAGTGACAGAAATATCAAATACAATAATTTTATGTATGTAGCCTATGTATTTTCATAATTATTCTAATTTTTATTTATTTTTACAAGGAATTTTCTTATTTTTTCATTAATTTTAATTAGCTGTAAGAAATCAAATACACTACTGGACAATAATCAATCATTTGTAATCAATGTATTTTTTTTCTAATGGCAATTTTATAATTGTTTTCTATACTAGGCTACATTTAATTAGCAATTATTTTAATTTTCTGCAGAGAATAAGGTAGAAAATATACTTTATAGTTTATGTTCTGTAATTATATGTCACTTAGAACTGCATCATTCATAAATTTTATTTATTGTTTTTAAAAGTTTCATCAGTTCATTCTGCTTTTATTCAGTTTAGCTGCAGATAAAGGCTGGCACGTCTATGAGAGTGAGATCACTTCTCTTTTTGTGTGTGAAAACTTCTTTATCTCATTTTCACAAAATAAAATGCTATAGTAGGCTAGCTATTTAACGTTTCCTCTCCATCAGCGAATGATGATCCTGAAAGAAAATGCACCAGATGTCTGTTTGCTAAAGCTACAAAAGCTACTTTCATGCATCTGATTTTCAGATAAACCTTGTGCTCTTATTTCAAGGTTGTCATTAATGTTGTGATTATTTTAACAGTTTCCTTCTTACATTCGGTTCATCCGCATTGTTTAAACATATTTATCATTCAATGAAACTGTGCATATGATTTAGACACTTACATATCTGCTCCGTCCATGGAATAAACAGTTTTCGACTGCTCAGGTAACGCTGTCGATAAGATGCTGAGTGCCATTGACAAACTACAGAAAAGTAAAGCTACTTCACTTTAGTATTACTGGCCACAAATCCTATAGATCGCACGTCAGCTGCGTCAGAGACGAACGCTTATCATTGTTAATAAATTGTAACTTGTCAATATGAATAATGCTCGCTAGCTCACTCAGCAACACAACGAATGTTGAAACAATGTCAAGTTTCCACCTCTGAAGAATCAATCTCTTTACAAGAACCATAAATAAAGAAATACACTGTCTTTCATATTTACTAAAAAAAGGAACCGAAATCACCACAAAAATGGCAATTATTGGATCTTATTTATACACTTTAGAAAGCAGGGCAAAAATATCAGTGAATACTTGGGAAGATTACAAAAAATTCTTCTTAAGTTATTAACCCATTTTTTGTGAATCCAGCCACTGTTTGTGAGCACCATCAAGTCATGATTTAAAGGGACAGCAGCAGCTCTGGGTAGGTGAATCCTATCTTTTGGCCAGTTTTAGTGCGATGAAAAGGAGATTAGAACAGCTCTTTGCATTGACGGAATGAAAATGTTCCTTTCAATCTGAACAAACGTAACAATATTAGCACCCATTTATTCAATTGAAATTGTTTATTGCATGAATTGTCTCACTGAATGTTTGTATTGGCGTGAACAGCTCTTCAGACAGTGTGCTCTTGTTCCTAATTCAGCCGGCTTCACATTGACTTGCACAATGTCCTGTTGCAATACAGGTCAAAGACTGCTCCTGTCATTTGTGCGTGCCATCCTGTATCATCCAGTTATTTAGAGTTGACAATGGGCAGCTGGTTTAACACTTTTACCACTGAGCCCTTCCTCGGCCTAAGGTCAGTGTGTCATACACTGTCTTTTCACTCTCTTTCTGTCAGTCTCTGCATGAATTGACATGCTTTAGTTCATGTTGGGTTTGCAATGGCAGACCAATGGCCTTTAAGAAGTGAGGCAGAGATTCACTGACCTTCAGTCTCTGTGCTGCCTCCCCTGCTGAACAAGAATCGATGGAGTTAGCCTGCCTACTCCCTCTCTCCTCCTGGCTCAGATCCATCTCTGTGCACCAGTCAATATCCATAATCTGTTCCTGCCTGCCGTCAGTCATGTGAAATTCAGCTTCTAGCACCCATGATGGTTGGAGGATATTTGAGTTGGGGATGTGGTCTAATATAAACCGTAATACAAGTGCCAGCAATTTAGAAAGAGAACTATGTATGGATCGTTTGGTTGTCATATAGCACAGATCTGACTCTGTTCATATTAGTTTCTTATTAAAGCACAAAATCCATACACATGCATGTTCATATCATGTGTCAGTGTTGGTCTTGCTCCACTTTGCAGATTACTCTGGCTAAGAACAGCCTAGTTAAACTGGAAGAGGCTGTCCAAATGACCCCCTTCAGCTTTTTGCATGATGATTGAGGCAATGTACATTTGAAATGAACGATACTGAAATAATAGACCAACATAGTATAATAGGATACAACAGCATTCAAATAATGGGTGCAGCAATTCCTCCACATTTACGGAAAACACTGATGAGTCCCTTTCCTCTGCTTTCCTGGGTCTCCTCATTCACCTGCTGCTACTGGAGGTCCTGACCAAGTCCAATGTGTTCAGATCATTGAGTTATGCCAACTCACTCACCCAACCAATCTCTCTCTTTCCTTCTCTTCTTGTCCATGCCTGTACATGTTCTTAAACAGTATAATGCGTTGTTTTGAATAGCATACTACCATACCACTCTTGTTATTGCTTTTCATTTCCAGTTTGATGGATGATTTCTTGGCTCAGTATTTGTGACTGAAAATTTTTACATTTGTTTTAATGTATGTCAGAAAATAGTGGTGCAGAAATGAAACTATTTGAGACATTTTTATACAAACATACATTCAAAAGTAATAGTTAAAAAACAATGGTTTTCAAAGATTTCCCAGACAATAACTGGACATTTTATTTGTTGTTTTGTCATTATTGTTAGTTATTTGTTGTGTTGTGATTTTATTATTATATCATTATTCTTGAGATTTTAGGGCAATTGTGCCTTCAGAACAGCGTAGTTCATTCCAAATATTATGTATCCTGAAAAGCTATAGTGTGTATACACACACGCACACACACACACACATATATATATGGCTACCAAAATGGCAGATCAATTTAATGTTACAAATTTAAAATTTTCTGAACAAGTTATCTGTAGTTCTCTCAATGTATTTATTGGCTTAATGAGACACTTTGCATATAGTGAATGTACAAATTCAAACTGACCAAACAATTTAGTGTAATTTGGGACAATAGTAAGAAAATAGTTGAGATTGTGACAACACTGTAACATATTACTGTGTGAAATAATACCTACCATTTCACTTAATATTTTTTTTACAAATAGTTAGCAGTATATACTGCACAGCATTTTATTCTGAACATAGTCTCTCTAACACACACACACACACATTCAAAGGGGGCTCCTGTCCACATGAGCGCAGCCCAGCCATGATAGGAAAGTCAGTTTTGCCCATATGGCATATGGCGTCTCACTGCTGCCTCTTTAAATGAAATACTCAAGTATTCTCCCACCCAGTCGCCCACCCTCTCTCTCTCTCTAACACTGAATGACTCATAGCATTACTCTTCTCTCGCTCTCTCTACCCCTCCTGCTGCTCATGATGCCTGGAACAAAGAGTAGTGACACACACACACACACACACACACAAATGCCTGTAGGGGATTTTCTCTCATGGTAAAGCCAGGACTTAAACACAGGTCAGTAAACAACTTTGTGACAAAAAAAAATAAAAAATAAAATAAAACCAGGTGGCAGATGTAATAGGTGTGTGAATGAATCTCGTGTACTTCATGTTTATCCAGCCTTGGCTCTGTTTGGACTTTCTTTTCTGTACATCATCATCATGCTCGGAATCCTCAATAGCTTTTTTAATCAAATTTCCGCGGGGAGCAGGAAGACTCCCAGGTCATCAAATCATGTCTAATTTGATATGAGTACAGCTACAGCTACTGGGTCAAACTTCTTCATACTTCATCAACCTGAAATGAAATACGCACTTGATGATATTCTCTTTTTCCTTTTGTCCGCCGCTCTCTAACCACATTTTTTAATGCATTAAATATTTATTTTTCCTGGGTTGTAAAGAGGACGTGGATATGGGAAGTGACGATTTGTTTCTTGATTTTTGCTATTTCTAAACACAATTATGTGGAGTGTGCTCATGCAATACTAATTTTGTTTGGTTGCCAGGGTGTACTGGACTCTAAATAAGGGGTTTTCGTAGTAATCCAATTGAAGAATCATTTTTGGTTCCCCAAAGAACCTTTCAGTGAAAAGTTCTTAATCTTTTTTTTTCCGTAAAGAATATTTTGACAATCTGAAGAACCTTTCATCCAATGCAAAGATTTCACGGTTGTTAAATGTTCTTCATGGAACCATAGATGCCAATAAAGAAACTTTATTTTTAAGAGTGAAGAAAGATTTTAGTTCCCTAAAGAACCTTTCAGTGAACAGTTTTTAAAAGAACCGTTTTTTTTTAAGAGTGAAGGACATTTTAAAAATCGAATCTAAAGATTCTTCATGGATCCACTGACGCCCATAAAGAATCATTATTGTGTACTGGTGTAAATCAAAACAGTCCCTTTAGTATGTGTAATGGATGGATGTTTTAGTAAGGACAACGGATCATTTAAAAATTAGCCTCGTTGTATCAGCTATTGGGTGTTAATTGCTCTGATATTTTTTACATTACAGAACGTCTGCACAAGTGTGATTTGAATTTGACAATCTACTTTTAAACTTGAGCCACCGTCTCAAAATCTCTTGCACTTCATTAGGCATTCATGCTTGACATCTGTCTATGTTCTGCCACTATTGTGAATGGAGGAGCCATTGCCAGATCAGGGTGGGATCCCCAGTGTGTGTGTGTGTGTGTGTGTGTGAGAGAGAGAGCTAGAGTTACGCAGAGCTTGCTCCTTTATTAATGCTCCCTCAGGAGTGACGTTACTAAAGCGCCTGTAAGCGTGAGAGCGGCTCCTATTGGCACCTGCTAGCTTGTGTTTTTGCACTCTGCTATAGTGTGTTCTGCTGTGTTGTTTATTTTGTGAGGATGGGAGACAACTGTATTAAATGTGAAACAATGAGGAAACGATTGCCTCCAAGCAAGGGTGTAGATTGGATTTTAACATCAAATGCGTCATGTTTTCATGTACACAGTGAAACTGCCTGTTATGGCTGATCACCTGTTCTTGTTAAGATGGAATATTTATATATTTGTTTATAATATAATATATAATATATAATATATCTGTTTGTCCCCTGCTCACTTACAATGTCCACACAATACACTTATACTTAAGAAAATACATAAATCGTAATAATAATAATAAAGTACACTACTGTTCAAAAGTAGATTTTTTATTATTTTTATTTATAAGGATGCATGAAATTGATCAAAAGTGACAATACATTGTTACAAATTATTTCCATATTAATTAAATGCTGGTTTCGTCTGGTCAGAGGAGAACTGACCCCCAACTGAGCCTGGTTTCTCCCAAGGTTTTTTTCTCCATTCTGTCACCGATGGAGTTTCGGTTCCTTGCCGCTGTCGCCTCTGGCTTGCTTAGTTGGGGTCACTTCATCTACAGCGATATCGTTGACTTGATTGCAAATAAATGCACAGACACTATTTAAACTGAACAGAGATGACATCACTGAATTCAATGATGAACTGCCTTTAACTATCATTTTGCATTATTGACACTGTTTTCCTAATGAATGTTGTTCAGTTGCTTTGACGCAATGTATTTTGTTTAAAGCGCTATATAAATAAAGGTGACTTGACTTGACTTCTTTGACCATTAATTATCAAAAAATCTTAGAAAAAAATGTATCAAAGTTTTTCTTTGTTTCTTGAGAAACTAATCAGTATATTAGAATGATTTCATGTGACTGAAGACTGGAGTAATGATGCTGAAAATTCAGCTTTGATCACAGAAATAAATTACACTTTAAAAGATATTCAAAGAGAATATATATATTCACAATATTGCAGTTTTTACTGTATTTTTGATCAAATAAATGCAGCCTTGGCGAGCATTAGAGACTGCTTTCAATAGCATTAACCAAAAAAAATAAATAAAAAAAACTTGACAACCACAAACTTTTGAATGCTAAATAAATTTCTACCATGCTTCAATGCAAACTTGATTTCAAATAAAAGTTTCAATCTAAATGTCTTGACGAGCTTACTTTTCTTGAGCTGGAGACTCAAGAATTTCAAACTAAATCAAAAAATTTCTAAATGCACATGAAGCAGTCTAGTTGCTCATAGTTCCTGCCTGTTTCTTTTTACCTCCATCTCTCGCTCATCCTGTTGTTGGTCCACTGAGCAGGATGGATGTTTCGGAGCCGTGCTAATTGTGATTGATAGCAGAGGAGGGGAGGACGAGTGTTAAACCTGCGCATCTTCTCAGAGTAATTAGCATCCAGCTAGCGGTTCCATCTGTCTGCCCAAGCCCTGTTTAATTAATGAACTTTCTTCTCCTCCCTCCTCAGGCTGCCAACTCTGGGAGAAAGCTGTTAGCCCTCTCAGGTTATCCAAATGGATGTCGCTCCGCTTTTTGTTTGTTGCCCGTGTACACAATGAACGCGTTCGCATCAATGAGCCGTGTGTGGGTTTTGTCTCTGGCGCGCTTTGTCTATAGTCTTGTAAAGGGAGTGATAATGAGCAATTCTGGCAAGCTTGGGCACTTAAGTGTGGGAGTATTTGAATGTACGAGAGCGCATGTTTCCAGAGCACTGTTGCTTTGTTTTGTTTGTGTTTTGTTTCTGGCTCATTAGAATGAGATTGCCTGCGGCAGCGGAGGTATTCTTCGCTTGATAGTCTTTCTCAAAAGATCTCCACTTTCTCAAGACTCGTGTTGGTTTGCGCACGAGTGCGTGCCAGGATGTATATGCGTTTGTTTGCTGGAGAGGGGTTTCATGCCTTTGTGTTTGCGTCTTCACGCATGCCTGATTCTCTCATTCTCTCATTCTCTGATCTCTCATTCGTGGGGCTTCTTTGTCTGAGGCCGCTGCTGATAAGAATACTGCCTCTAGGGCTCTTGTGATACTGAAATCCTCCAATGGTGAGAAAGAGTCTTCAATCGGTGAATATCAGCAGTGCTCTGATTACCATTCAATCTCACAGAGCTAGCTCACTCATTTCTGGCTCTCTGGGCTGAATGAAGACTGTCGTCACTGCTTATCCTCTCTTATGCCACACATATCCAATTCTTCCCTAAATGTCTCTCAAATGTCAGCCACCATATAAGCTGCCAACTATAGTATGTCCCATGATACGTTTTTTCTTTCTTTTTGTTGTGTTGTTTGTGTAATTCAGCTAATTTTAAAAATATATATATTAGTATTATTCACTTATTATTTGTACTATTTGGTACTAAGTGAGGGGTACATATTCATAAAATTCAAACTGATCAAACTTGTAACAGAGCTTTTCAAACCATGTCTCATGCTGTAGAGAGACTGCAGCGCTCTGAGCCTCCAGTGCCCCACTGGCGGATATCTTTAAAGAAGAATTAGTTGATTATTTATAAGTTGGCCATTAATACCACTTTAAACAGTTCAAAGGCAGAGACGGCTCCTCCATGCGCTGCCCGTGATTGTTCTGAGCTAAAGGATGTCCTTGTGTTTCTCCATTTGCATGTTCACACAAAACGGAGTCTCTGCAAAGAGGATGGGTGAATAAACAAAACAACAGCAAAAACCGCAGAGCGACATAAAAGTGTGCATCCTGCTTTTTTCCAGTCTGGCTTTGATGTGGAAATGGAGCTTCTTTACATTGTGAAGTAGAAGAGTGCAGTTTGCTTGGTGAAGGGCTAAGCTCTGCTAACGTTCCTCCATCAGAACCTCACGCTGGATGCCTGTAAGATTGCCATCATTATTAATTTGTTTACAAAATGCTCATTATAAAGTAGTGCCTCAACGAGAGTCCTTTTCACTTTTGAGCGCCTGTTTGGAACTTCATTATGTGTCTGTGATTGGTTTTATTTTTGCTTGCCAGACAATCCAGCATGTTGCTGAAATGGAAGCACTTAGCATTTCATTGTGATTTGAACGTCTTGGTTTCAAACACTTCATACAGCCTTTTAATTACTGTGGCAGAGCCACTACAGATCTATAGTTGTTGTCATGTACAGTATATGAGTCTTTTTTACAGTTGGTGAACAAAGATGTGAAGTGAGGATGAGGATGACCAGAAAGTGTCTATATCTGCTCCTCCACACTGGCCTATAGGCTTTTGTCTTGATCTTCCAAAAACATGATGACGAAAATCTTTTTCTCCTGCAGTTAATCTTATTTTTTTCTTTAAATCTCTTCTTTAGAAAGTGAATTTTCCTTTTGGTGATTATTTTAAAATGTCATTTATTCTTGTGATGCAGAGCTGAATTTTCAGCATCATTAAATCATTATTACATAAGTCTTCAGTGTTTTCAACATTAATCATAATCAGAAACAAAGTTTGTGTCACAACAAGTCCTTTATGTAGAAATATTGGTGGTGATAATAATAATAATAATAATAATAATAATATATAAACTAATTTCACCAGGAATAAGGGTAAGGTTTGAGGTTGAGGAAAATGACTAATAAGAATAATAGTAATAGAAGTAGTAGTAGTAATAATAATAATAGATAATGTAATACTGCCTCTGATCCTTCAGTGGTCAAGGCATAAGATGTAATAGTGCAGGAAAGGAGCCCAGAATGAAGTGGCACAACATTGCAACTGCTTCAGCAGTTTATCCATAAGATGTATTTACATTTTATCTACAGCCTGTATGCTTTCTGATAACAAGTAACCTTCCCAAATTGTGTGTTTGAGCTCTCTTTATGTGGGCGTTGGGAGAGCACATTGTTTGGTCAGCCCATTTAAAGAGCCAGTGTCTATGGCTAAGTGAATGGGATTTGCACAAGCACACTGGGCCAATGCGGGCACTTTATTAACCCTGGAGTCACTAGCTAATGTCATTGAAGGAGGACCACCTGGTGTGGAGGACACTGTACAGTCAGCTGCTGCTGAAAGCCACTGAATGCCTTGGACCAGGTGCTGGCTTCCACATCCTGCATAACTGTTGCCTCGTAATATTGCGCTTGACTGCACAGAGCGCCTGCAGGCAGAAAATAAAAATAAAAACACGGAGAGAAAGATTTGCTAAACCAGAAGTCTTGACCACTTTAACCCATCCCTTCCTAATTGTTCATGTTGTCGTGATCAAAATTTCAGTAATGATACTAATACCAGGGTGTTTAAAGTGTTAAGGTGTTTAAATAAACTTAAATTCGATAAACTTTTGTGAAATAAAAAATAATGAACTGAAATATTTTCTATAAATAATATACTAATATACTATACTATAAATATCTATATATATTTAAAGTTATTTTCAGCCAGTTGCCTAAGCACAATTTCTTACTTTCATTTAATGTACTAAAATAATTAAAACTAAACTAAAAAGATATGGATATTTACTATACCTTATTTTTTCCTGTGGCTCAGTGGTAGAGCATTGCGTTAGCAGCGCAAAAGGTTGTGGGTTCAATTCGCAGGGAAAATACATACTGATTAAAAAAAAAAATGTATAGCCTGAATGCACTCTAAGTTGCTTTGGATAAAAATGCACAAATGTACTATATACCAGGGCTTGAAAACAAAAAAAAAATTCAATCGGTTCACTCCAAGCAGAATCGATATTTTAACATTTCTGTTCTTAATTCCTCTGATATTATTACCGGTCCGAAAACGGTTCGGGTGGAAGAAATACCGGTTAATAACGTTATTTTTAAAAAACAATATTATTTGCCTAATAATAATAATATAATAATAATAAGGTATAGCGTTTTCTTTACTCAAAAATAAAAGGAAAAAATAGAGATCTAACGCTTAGTCACAGCCAATAGGCTACAGCATCATCATCTCTAGATTTTGGCCAAATAAACTAGAACTTAAAAAAAAAAATAATAATAATAATTATCAACACTTTAAAGACAAAGTATTTTTGAGTAGTTTTGTGTATTAAAAAAAAAAAAAATCGCGGCACACGTCGCATTTTATTAACCCTATTACTTTTGAAATAATAAAGGCTAAAATGCCTGTAGTCTAAAGCAAAATGTTTACAAACATTATAAAATCCGTTATTAGTTTAGGCTATAAAAATGTCAATCCAGAAACAAATTTAGTATAATTTTAGTTCCCATCCCTCCACAACAAATCATTTCAAATAACAGTAGGCTATTTAGAAAAGAACAATAATTAAAAATATAAGAAGCTATAGCAATATTAACGACAAACTAAAACGAATTAGTTTAGGCTAAAAAGAAACTGAAACAAGCGGGTCTCTCATTCAACACAAAATCAAAGTTTCCGTATTCGCAATAAATTTGAATGACAAATGATTATACAAAATAGCCTAGTGTTTATTATAGCCTAATGTTTGTAAACATTTTGTGTCTGCATAATGTCTATTTCTGAATTTAAAAAAAAAACTCTCTAAAAAACGTATAGGCTATGCAAGTTTTTTCTCTCTCTCTCTCTATTTATATATATATATATAATTAGAATAAATAGAATTGAACCCACTAATATATATATATATAATTAGTGGTGGGCCGTTATCGGCGTTAACGTGAGACTCTTATCGGACGATAAAAAAAATATCGCCGTTAATCTATTCTCAAAGTTGGGTTGGGAGCTGGGTCTATACTAAGCAAGCTATGATGACTTTCACCTTGATATTTTATATAACCGACTGCCTGAGGCCAGCCTAAAAAGATGCTCAGGACAGTTGACGGGCCACTGCTGTGCATCGTCACGAAAGCTTATCTTTTTCACGTGTTTTTAAGCCTTACCACTTGTCGTTTTAAACATTAAAGCATCCAAACACAAGACGCGGAAAAGCTGAACAGAGTATCTGGTTACTCGCGCGCTGTTTTCGGTGCGTACGCAGAGAGAGAGAGAGCCGTGTATCACGGACAGCGACACTGAACCGAGCTCTCTTCTGCGAAGTTCTCCTCGAAGTCCCTCCTGCACCTGAACGAACAAATACTAATCACAGTTTGAACAAACAAAAAGATGTGAAAGAGCCCAATTCAGTACTCGCGGTGTTCTGGTGTTCAGGACTCACGCAGAGAAAGGCGTCTCAAAACACTTGAACATCGAATTTGCTTATTTTTGCTCGTGTGCCGACAAATACATACAAAGTATGTAAAAAATATCCACCTTGGAAATTATGCTCAAAAAAACTGTCAGTTATTTCTTAAGTGAAAGTAAACAGTTGAGGAAAAAAATGGGATGTGTATTATATTGGATGCCTTCATCGTCTCTTAAAGTGACCGCGCCTAATTTAGCTACTGGCTGCTGTAATGTTAATCCAAGAAAATGAAAATGAAAATCATTTTCATTTGTTGAAGGTGTCTGAATAAATGTAGGTTTGATTGTATAGTTCATTTTTACATTGAAGACTATCCAGTGCTATTTTACATTTAATTATTTGGGTTCTGTACCTTGACACCTACAGACTTGAAAAAAAAAAGGTAAACATTGTGTAAATAGCACAAATAAATAAAAATAAACGAACATACAAATGAAACAATTTCAAACAGGGCCCACTGTTACAACCTTCACCGGGTCCCCGCTGACCCCAGCTGAACCCTGCTCACGCCTGTTTCACACATACTCCGTCTGCAGTGCGTATGCAGTCCATGTGCGTTACGTATGTGGTGCAGCACGGACTCGATGTGCTTTCACACAGGACGCGTTTGCAGTTCGCTACTTGGTACGTGAATGATCGCTGCACTGCTGCAGACGCAATGCTCCTGGAACGCAACTGGAATCCGTTAACATGGGTGCGTAAAAAAATATGCAACGCATACGCACTGCAGACGGAGTATGTGTGAAACAGGCGTAAGGTTGTTTGCACCTTGTGCAATGTGGAATTAGTTTACAGCTTTTTCAAGCACTTTGTGATGCATTTTGGAAACGGGAGATGCAGCAGAGCTTGTACAAGCTTTTATCATCGCTGAATCTTTCTCAGACGTTTCCAAATGTCGAAATGGGTTAGCGCATCTATCTGTGCATGATGATGTCCAATGCCCCGGGCGAGTGGAGCTTCTAAAAGTTTGGAATAATTAAAAGAGAGCCGCGGTCCTCAGTTGGGCAGGAATGGCTAAGCATGCGCTTGAGTGTCGAACACTGAGAAAAAAATGCCCCTTTTGCGCTGCGTCATCAGGCCTAATTTGGTCTTAATCCGGCCCTGAAGGCGGTTCTTTGTCATTGAGACTTGCCTAAGATGAGTTCTCAGCTGAGCAGACGTTTCACTCGCTGGCTTCAGCTTCACATGGAATTCGTGATTGGTTGACAGCAAATTTCAAATATTAAATGGAACGATAAAATAACGTTATTAACCGGTTATCGGCCATTTCAAATTTTTGATTCTGTTCGGAACTATACAATTTGATTTCGTTTCTGTTTCTGGTTCTGTTCCTGTCAAAATTGTGTTCGTTTCCGGTTGTCGTTTTCGTTCCTTGAACCGGTTCGGAGCCCTGCTATATACTGTACATATTTTTACTACTGTACATATTCCTAGGATAATTGCTTTGTACAAAACTATATACAATTTTAAACAAAAAACAAAAATACATATTAAAGTAAACAGTGTTTAAGATTTTTCAGGTAAAGCTTTCTGAAATTAACACAGTTAAAGGAAAATATTTCAGTTGTTGTTTTATATTACAGAAAGTACAGAAAACTGGTCAACTCCAAAGATTGGACATGCATGCGTTAGGATTGTGCAAAACTACATATTTTCAAACTACATATTTTTATAATGAATCATAAGACCCTGATCAGGCACATTTGTTATGGTGCGTTTTCATAACAAAGTCTAGGTTTAACTTGATACATGGATGGTCAAAAACACCATGACCCATCTGTCACACACACATCACAGTGTTATGGTCTTCATTTTTGGCCATTAAATATGTAATTCATCTTTGACTGTAAGTGGTCAAACTGTATTGGTTACATGTTGCTAAATTAACAGCGTGTAGTGAAGTTATGAATTGATCTCATACTCTGTACTACTGATATTGTGGAAAGACTGGTGTAACATCTTTCACTGAAACTAGAGGTAGATTTTTGGTCCTTGTCAGTTTTGCAGCATTGTTCAGCACCTTTATTAATTTGTCATGCATTTGTCTAATACCTTACAAGTGGATCATAGATTCTCTCTTCCAATCCACATCCATTCACAACCGCATGTTTAACTGATTATTCAGCACCTAACGCATATTCACATGTGAATTAATCTCATTGTCTCGTTGTGGAGGGCTTTATAAATGCTGGAGCTTTTTATCACAAAGAGCCCTGTGTCTGATACAGAAGAGCTCTTCAAAGAACCTGCGCTGCCCACCTCTGACTTGATGCGTCTGCCTTGATGGCTCCATCTTATTATAACTTCTTTTAAAAGCTGTGCTGTTGCCAATTGCCTTTTATATTAGCTGTTTGTCACAATCTCACATTAAAAGCCTTTTCCAGTGTGTGACTCAGAGTTAAAGGAAAATAGTCTTATTGGACATCCAACAATTTGAATTTGTAAAATCCTTTATCAGGAAAATGATTACAAAATCATTCAAGAAAATAGTTTGATCGAATAAAAATGGACTGTTTCTAGTAATTTGTAATGAACAGGCCAATTCATCAGCCACTATTTAAATAGTTTATTTAAATATATAATTTCTTTACACACACACACACACACCTTTGTTTTTGTGAAAAGTGTCTTCATCCCATAGGCGTAATGGTTTTTATACTGTACAAACTGTATATTCTATCGGCCTTCACCAACCCTACACCTAACCCTAACCCTCACAGGAAACTTGCATTTATACTTTCTCTAAAAAACTCATTCTGTATGATTTATAAGCGTTTTGAAAAATGGGGACATGGGTTATGTCCTCATAAGTCACCCTCTCCTTGTAATACCTGTGTCATACCCATGTCATTATACAGAGTTGTGTCCTAATATGTCACAAAAACAAGAGCACACACACACAAATATATATGTATGTATATAGATAGATAGATAGATAGATAGATAGATAGATAGATAGATAGATAGATAGATAGATGATACACACATTATTTTTCTCAGAGGTTTCTTAAGAACTTTTATTTAGAGTGTTTAGGATGGACTGGATCAGCGTCTTCTCTGTGGAAAACTGCTGAGTCACATACAGCTCACCTTAATCAACAACTCCCCTGTGATCTATAACATGAGTGCCACCTGGATCATCTCACCAGATCTTTCAGCACAGTGTGACCTGTTAACCTCTCTACATTCTCACTTTATGCCGACAAGTCTTTTCTTTTGACCCGTACATCGGATCAATACTTTGAGCGCCGTAGGCAGAGGAGCCTTTGTGTGTCACACTCGGGTAGGGCAGAGAAACCGTAGACGTTTGATTTAGAGCCGTGGTAAATCTGCGCTCAGACTCAGCCGGCCTGGCAGCTCCGTGGGAATCTGCATGGCCAGTGATGTCACGCTCATAATTCTGCGTCGCTGCATCTCATCCTGAGATGGATGCTGGAGAGGTGAGATGTGGAAGGTGTGTACGTCCCCCTAGAGGTTCAATTAACCTGTCTCAACTCCCCTTCCTGTCCCCTCAGCTCTGGGCTCTGGGTTAATTAGCCTCTCGTTAAAGTGGAAGATGCGCACACACACACGCACTCACATATATCGCATATATAGCTGAAATTACTACATGAAAGACAAGAGGTGCTTTCTGATGCTTCCCCACCCTTGTTTTTTGTAGTTTGTCATCTTTCTCTCTCTCTAGCTCGCTCTGGCGCTGATGATCAGTA
Source organism: Carassius carassius (assembly GCF_963082965.1). NCBI lineage: Eukaryota > Metazoa > Chordata > Actinopteri > Cypriniformes > Cyprinidae > Carassius > Carassius carassius. The sequence continues at coordinate 26,878,340 of NC_081785.1, forward strand.
ATCATCGTCTCTTTCTGAGAACAAGCTGACTAATGAGACGCCAGGGCCTTGAGCTAATGACAAGCACATCAGCAGCATTTTTTCACTCATCCCTCCTGAGTTCTTCCTCTCTTTCCCTCCCCCATCCATCCCATAATCACCTCACACCTCCTCTGGGCTTTTCTACCAAGACATGCTTCGCGCCTCCGTCCAGTACCGTGACAACAGGTCTCCTTATAGCGGTGCCACAGAAAGCCACCAATCAACACCTACTATCCCATGGGCACTGGAACTGGCGGTAACTGGCTTCAAGTCCATTTGTGAGTCCATTTTTATCGGAACTTCTCTCGCTGCTAGCTCTTCTCAGATGTGTTTTTCGACACACATTTTCCATCCCATAAAAGCCCTCATAAATAGTTCATTAGTTACAGAAGCAATTCTTCACTTCACTTCTTTTGGGGCAGCTGTGGCTTAATGGTTAGAGAGTTGGACTTGTAACCGGAAGGTCACAGGTTTGAGTCTCGGTGCTGGCAGGAGTTGTAGGTGGGGTGAGTGAATAAACAGCGCTCTCTTCCACCCTCAAAAGCCATGGCTGAAGCCCATCAGTTTAATGCGTTAATTTAATTAGTAATGAAAAAATAATGCGATTCATATATTTTCACCCAGTTCAACGCAGTGGCCCGACCCCCGACCTGTACATCATCTTACATTTCATACAGTTGCCTGTTGACAAATATGATGCAGGGCAACCACTCCATAAAAGCAGTTATGCAATAAAATCCAAGATATCGGGGCAAAAAATTACCCTGTATGAGTTTGTCTCATATTTATATCATATGATAAGCAATATCACACCAGCAGCAGTGTTGCCAGTTATGCAGTTTTTTCTGTGGAATTGGGCTACTTTAACACTGTTGCCGCGGGTTGAAGTGCCCTTAACATAATATTTAGCTTCTGGAATGCGTATTCCCCACCCCCACACTGGAACGCAGTTTTTACCGAGGACCCAACTCAAAACGTTATTGTGCTGGGTTTGGGTTAGATTTGAGTAGCAAAAGGTATTGTTTTTAATATTTTTGTTTTTGTTTTTTTTGTTTTTTTACCTGGCAACTCTAACCCAGCAGTGAGAGCAATATCACACGAGTGCTGATTTTGTCACAAAGAACGAGTACAAATGTGATTTTATACACCAGTTCAGTAAATAAGAAGTTAATATTTTGCTATATTTTGATTACTACATTGTGTTTTTGTTCTGAAAAGTGGGCTCTCGCGTATCATGTTGTTCCATACTTACTGTTAGGCCATTGTATCCTAAACATTTAACACAATAATAGCTTTAAATATTCTTTTGTTGGTATTTTCACAGCCAAATTTAGTTTGTGTTTAATTAGATCAAAATTTTTATTCCACTGAAAGCCCTAATACACACACACACACACACACTCACAAAGAAAAACAAGTAGATAGAATAGAAAAAAATAAAAACTAATGTGTTTTTTTTGTTTGTTTGTTTTTATAAAAAGAGCATAAATAAAGTAAAATTAAAATAGAAGTTAGAGGGTCAAATAAAGATGGAACAGATGTTATTATTATTATTATTATTATTAACCTACCATGTTTTGTCATCAGAATAACACATGTCCAGATTTTTCTTAATCTCTATGCTTAGGTTGCACATGCGCTTAAATTCTTTTGCACTGATTAGTTACCGTATTTTCCGGACTATAAGTCACACTTTTTTTCATAGTTTGGCTGGTCCTGCGACTTATAGTCAGGTGTGACTTATTTATCAAAATTAATTTGACATGAACCGAGGGAAATGAACCATGAGAAAACATTACCATCTACAGCCGCGAGAGGGCGCTCTATGCTGCTCAGTACTCCTGTAGTCTACACTGAAGACATAGAGCGCCCTCTCGTGGCTGTAGACGGTAATGTTTTCTCTTGGTTCTAAAATAAATGCGACTTATAGTCCAGTGCGACTTATATATGTTTTTTCCCTCATCATGACGTATTTTTGGACTGATGCGACTTATACTCAGGTGCAACTTATAATCCGAAAAATACGGTATGTACAAATGGATATTTAAATGGATGAGACGGAACAACATCAAACTACTAGAGACGGCAACTGCAATTGACGCCCATGTTTGCAAGTGTTTGTGTGAGGAGGTTAAGGGATACACGCACAATTTTTATCACTTATGTAGAGTAATAACACAGGCACAGTTCAAAGATTAACATTATTAGCGTGCATGTATCAAGTCAAATGGGGTATACTATGAAACACTCTGTGTTTAGCTGTACACCTATGCTAAGAATTTGTGTCAAAACTGAAGTATACTTTAAGCTTAAAGGGTTAGTTCACCCACAAATTTTAAGTCTGTCATCAATTACTCAGCCTCATCAGGTTCCAAGCCCGTAAGACCGTTGTTCATCTTCAGAGCTCAAATTAAGATATTTTTAATGAAATCCAAGAGCTTTCTGATCCTGCATAGACAGCAACACAACTAAAATGTCCCCAAGCCCAGAAAGGCCATTGTTAAAATAGTCCATGTGACATCAGTGGTTCAACCTTAATTTTATGAAGCTACAAGAATACTTTTGATGTGCAAAGAAAGCAAAAATAATGACTTCGCTCAACAATTTCTTATCTTCTGTGTCAGACTTTGACATGCGTTCATGACAGTACCACGACTTGTGTGTTCCACTGCTTGCAAACAAGCCACAGCGCATCCAGGTTCTACGTCAGAACACCGGCTCCTGCATCAGCAGAACCACATGCATGTCACATGGACTATTTTATCCATGTCCTTACTACCTTTCTGGGCCTTGAAATTGGTAGTTACCATTGCTGTCTTAGCAGAGGAGCTCAGAAAACTCAGATTTTCATCTTTAATGACAGATTTTTCATTTTTGAGTGAACTCTCCCTTTAATAGTGTGATTAGGCCCTGGATTCTATTTAAAGGCACAATATGTAAGATTTCTTTATTAAAATATCCAAAAACCACTAGAACAGTGTTATATATTTTGCTGACTTGTGTACTTACATTATCCCAAATGTTTCTAAGAATGTTTAAATCCAGAAAAACAAGCAATTTTAACTCGTGCCCGTAGTGTCATTGTGTCGCCTGCCAATGACGTCATAACCCCTCGATTTCCGGTTTTGTTTTTTATAAAACATGGAAACACCAAAGACGCTTTAATATGTTGTATGTTTTAATAAACCGGTGACAACCACACAGAGTAGCAGAACTTAACAGAACTTTCAAATGTATCTAATATGATTAAACAGCACTGCTTTTTTTCCCCACATATGCATGGAAGGAATGGAAGCGCTCGACTGTGGCATGATAAAAGCTCCGCTGCTTTCGAGCCGTGTGTGATGCTCGTTTAGCAGCCGCGTTTCACTTCAACAGCTTTCAGCCTCACCCTGGTTCATTCTACTACGTTAAAAAATCATTAGCTCATCCATCAACATGATTTCTGCCCAAGTCCCATCAGATTGCATTGGCTGTGGGGATGAAAGTGACAACTCCCATGATTCCACACTCAGTCATGGCTCAAACTAACTACTCTACATGGTCTTTGTTTATTTTGAATACGCATCCTCTAGCTGCGAAAAATTACATATTGTGCCTTTAAACAAGGTTTAGACAAAATAATGTGAACACGCATTACTATAAATAATTTGTGCAGGCTACAGTATAAAATAATAAGACCTCCAAAAAATCATGAAGCCCATTTAGCAGGAGTGTCCTTACGATTATGCTTGCGAACACAAAGAAGAATAGCGTGCAAAAACTCAAAGTGAATGATAGGGACTGTCGATCACTAAGAAGGATTATTTCTAAACGCACCAGAACGTCTGCAGCAAAATGTCAGCAAACCTCAACATTCACCTTGAAAACACTGTTTCCTCAAAAACCAACCACAGAGAAATCAGTCTACTAGCTGGTTCTTCAGACTACCGAACAAAGGGGAAAACCTATTTGCACGATTTCTACAAAATATTGCAGAAAACACAAGATTGAGCCCCTCTCAACATAACACAATATCAGTCTGTGGTGGTGATACTGTGTAATCAAGCACATAGCTGTGACTGTGTAAATGAGTCAGGCCCTGCTTGATCTGACTGATGGTGTCAGCGCCTAATTAGAGCAAAAGTGCAGCGGAAATGCAGAAAGGCATCTGTATGCAGAACATTCCATTCAAAGATGGAGAATGTCATCAGTACACTCCCTCGGACGATATCCCAAAAGCAGCGGGGCCTTTTTTTTAAACCAGCCAATTATCCTCTTCGCCTGCTAGACAGCAAGGTCAATGTGATTGGTGGAGGTTAATGGCTAATGTTTGGCTGGAGTGGAGGTTGAGCATGCATGGTCACTCTCCAGTTCTTCAACTTCTCTCACAAGAGCCCATTCAGAGGCCAAATAAAAGAGGGCCGAGCAGAAAGGTGTTGTTAACCTTTGCCGTGTCTTGATAGTGACAGCAGTGAAAGGGTGGAAATTTGCCTTTGCTCTTTAAACTCTAAATGTTTGTCCTTAAAAGTTCCTGTCCATCATTTCTGTCTATATAGAGGTTAATTAAAATAACATTCTAATAGCAGTGTACCGAGGAAGATCTATGCTGAACATTTTTAGTAATATATTATATACCTTTTTTATTTTCTTGTGTTTTGTATTAGTTATTTCTGTTGTATTCCTTAAATATGGCATAAAATTGAATTTCCTGTGTTAAAAGTAATATTGACTCATCTCTCCGCTTGTAAAAACACAAAACAAAGCCAAAAAATTCCGTCATGAATACAGAAATGCAGATACAATGAAAGTTTGAGGGCATACCTACGTTTGTATTTTGGTGATTCTTCTATACAGAAATACTTTGAAGATTTTTAAGTCAACTTATTAATGGTGGGTGAATGAACAGTGTTTTATAGATAGTTGTGTCTCATGGAAGCCTTGTGTGTATTATGTGAAAGTTATCAGTTTTTGACTTTGACCCACTTTTCATGGTTATGACAGAGTTGCTTATTCACTGCTGTTCAGTAGTTGTAGTTTGTCAATAAGCTTTTTGTGCTTTACAAAGAAATCTCTTCTGCTCCCTAAGGCTCCATTTATTTAATAAGAAATACAGTAAAAACACTAATATTGTGAAATATTATTATATATCAATTTTTTAATATATTTTAAAATGTAATTTATTCCTTGATAACAAAACAAAGCTGTATTTTCAGCATCATTACTTCAGTCTTCAGTGTCACATGATCTTCCAGAAATCAATCTAATATGCTGATTTACTGCTCAAGAAACATTTTTGATTATTATCAGTTTTGGAAACAGTTCTGCTGCTGCATGATATTTTTGTAGAAACCATGGTGAACATTAAGTTAAAAAGAAGAATGTATTTGAAATGGAAACCTTTCTTAACATCATAAATGACTTTATCAACACTTTTGATTAATTGAATGTGTCCTTGCTGAATAAAATTATTACTTTCTTTAAATATATATATATATATATATATATATATATATATATATATATATATATATATATATATATATATATATATATATATATATATATATATATAATGTTGGTTAGTGATTTTCGATCACACTAGCCTCATGTTTGTATGCTTTTAAAACAGCTTATTTTAGTTTGTCCTAATGAGTGCCTTGCTCCATAAACTTCCAATGTAAGTGCATTACACAATTAGCTTTTTGCATTTTTTTTACAAACAGAATCCAGAACATTCCTATAATGTTAAGCCAGGAGGGTACCTGAATGTTGGCATTAGTGAGGGGAGAACATGTGACTGTTGTTTAGCACAATGACCCGTCCTCAAGCTAGAACTCCAGAGGCTCCTTATGTTTCAATTACAGCCTCCATCTCTGATCAGACCTCACCTTTCTTCAGTTTATCCAGCCCTCAAGCCTCTGTTTGCTAATTGACCCCAGCAATGCTAATAAAACACTAAACCCAACTTCAACAGCTCTAGCTGTACACCACCACCTCTTCCTCAGGCCTCTGGGATAGTATGTCCATCTGTGTTCTGTCACAAACCTGTTCCATTTGATCAAAGTGCTATGAAGGATTAAATTAAAAACCAAAAAAGTTTAAACTTATGTCTTCAGCAAGAGCAACCTTACATTTAGAAGCACCCAAAGTCATTTTTTTCTTTAGGAAAAAATGAAACAAAAATGATCTTTAGAAAATTACAAATTTCATATAATTTATCCTGAATAAATGATTTGTTCTTAAAAAGATTTTCTTGAAGTCGGCCTCTGAAATCCACAATCCAGCCTTGCTTTCTTTCACGCACCCTACATATGGTGTCTGCTCTCTGATTTTGTCATATTTCATGATGTCTCTTGATGAATCTTACCCACGAGTACTTTACTGTTACCCTGCGTCATCTGCTACTTCCTTATCTCCATGAATGTTAATGGCCGATTTCTGTGTATGGTCAAACTGAGTTAGCGGTGTTATATCCAGTCTGAGGTGTCCTGGGGGTGAGATCTTTTGTTGTGTGTGTGGCCAGAAGAGAGGGGTTTCTGGGTGGGTTGTGTTCAAAAGGTGGTCCCAGGGGTCTGGCTCCTGAGCTGACTGCTAATGAGAAGCCATCTGAGGCCCTGTGCACCTTGAACATGGCCACTACTTCCACCTGACCTTGGCTTTGATCTGCCAAAGTGCTTGACCTCTCAATTCCCCACTGGCCACCCCTTGCCATCTGGACAACAGCACACATACTCTTCATCTCGCTGTATCACCCACTCGCACACATCAGAAAAATGATCATTTCATTTCATGACAGCTAATTCAGTAGGGGTTGGGTGATGTAAACGAATGGGTCTGTTTTAGCTCACTTCAAATAATCACTTATGTGTAGGTTGTGCAACAAACGATTTCTCAATATCTTCTAGGATTTGTCAATATCAGTAATAATATTTTGCTGAGTGTATTTTTGTGCTGGAATCTTGGCTGGTTTAGTCTTTTATGTGCAGTGCTTACTTCACAGCACTTCTTTTTCTCTTAAATTGATTTTGGGGCATTTTATCTTTATAATGGCATGTTTTTATAATCTACTTGAATGTATGCATTCTATTTTATAACAAACTCTTACATTTAAGCAATAAATATGAGTGATTTTAAAAATTTATATTGAAATATAAAATAATTAAGAAATAAAATGATACTTAACACTTAAACGGGCAATATGTGAGTATCATGAGAGTTGAACCGATTGATTCAAATGGCTGATTCATTCAGGAACAAAGGAAGAGACTGCCGTCTTTAAGTATAAATCACTGAATTATTGACTCAGCCAGTTCATTCAGTAATGCAATACGAGTCAGAGACACACAACAGCTCTGCTATGGCTTTGTTTTTAACTATTTTTGTTGAATCTAACGATATAACTTACAATTTTAACCATATAATCAATCACATTTATAATCTTACTGATATTTGTAAGAAAACAGCACCCTTGCTCATAATATTACTGAACCCTATGATATAAATAATGAGACAAAAACTCATACTGGGGCTTTTCTGGCCACATAAATTGAATTTTGGCATTATACTAGGCCACATCATGCAGCAAAACAAAGTGAGCAACATACTTGACAATGTCAGCTTCCACATCGTTAAAACAGTAATTATGATATTATTGTAGACGATGCATATCGCACAGCACTATGTGATTATTCAGATTCCTACTTGAATCAAATCCTTTGTTGATTTTGTTGTAGTAATTTGTACAAAACAGTCAACTGTGTTCTGTTTCCGAGTGTTCTGGTTGAAGACCCAGTTGAATAGATTGTTTTGGGCTGTTCCTGAATACAGTGTGTGCACTCCCCTGGGCTTCTGCCCTCGACAGCTTTTAATGCCTTGCCTTTGTCACCTGGTGCACTGTGGGGTGGCAAAGTGGCCTCCAAAAGAGTGGAAAAAGAGCACTATCTGTTAAAACTCCTCCACAAAATGCTTAAAGGACATTTTTCCTCCTAAGTGGATTGGCTTCATCTGTTTTTCCCTCTCTGGTGTAACAGTGCTATTGTATTATTTGTTTACACACTTTTTTTTCCCTTTCTACCATAAACGCACAATCTGACCTGTGCTCGAATGAGGTTATCACATTATTTTACATGGCAGGGGATGTTAAATTTGCCCTTTTGACACCACATCCCTCTCTCCAGCGCTTTCTAGAACATTCTGTGTAGATGTTCTGGGTGCACGAACCTTTGGGAGTCGTGTTCTTTCGATTAATGCTGTCGGAAATTCCCCACTATGCCTTGTTTCCATCTGACTGGAGAGTTACCCATCGCAGGTGCTGAAAGGATGACTTAAATTACAGTCACTTTTGGAAATCCCTAAACTTCAGATGGCTTTCTTCTGAACTCCAAATTTTGTAGGTTGCACCGTGTTTGTTTTTCTCTGAGTGCTAGCATTCTGGAACGGTGTATATCCAAGCGACCTCTGTCCATGCAAACATTCAGCATTTCCTGTATGTTCTGTTCCCCCTGCTTCCGACAGAGACGAGCGCTCGGACGGCATGCACTGTTCTCTGCTTTATTGAATGAATCCACACCACCATCATCCAGCCCACCTCACGCATTCAGCAGAACAACCTGTGCTGAGACAATTACAGAAACCCGAGACCGAGATGAGATGTTGGGCAGTGATGTCAGACAAATCATAAATTAAGTTTCTTGATTGTTTTGACTCCTGATACGTAATTGTCTACACCTTTGTCATATTATAATGTTCACTAAAGAACCAATCCCACATCTAAACACCAGTATACATTTATGTAAACAGCTGCCGAGTCTACGCGGTATCACGAAATTCAGAGGCGTGCCAGAACTGATGCGAAGCCGCAAACATTGTTTAGGTGCAGATGGATGTATGATAGGTAATGTGCTGTGACCGCTGCATGAATTTGTTCAATAGATGAGAAGATTGTATTTTTTTCATCCTCAGGAAGTGGGAGTGCAGGTTGGCCGATGGCAGCGGTGACTCCGGCTGAGGTCAATATTTGTTTTAGGAATCTCAATAGCTAAACCACGCTTAAGTCATCTGCATCTCTGATAATGGAACACCATATGGCTCTGTTGACCTTGTGGGATCAGGCTTATTATCCCTTATTCTCATCTCTCTCAATTCTCTTCCTCTCCCTCTGTCTTCTAGTTCATGCATATACACTTTTATTTTGTGCACTTTACTTAATGCTCTGTACGTTGTTTGCAATTAGTTTTTTCTGTTATTTTTTCTAACACTTCCATCTTTAGTTTTCATTCCCGGTGAGCCATAAGAACTCTTTACCATAATGCTTTCCGTGTTTCCACAGTAGCTCTGAGCAAGTGCAATCAGACTTGTTTGTATGCATTCAGAACACAGTGTGCTGTCTGTTGCTGGTCATTTTGATTGCAGAAATGGCCAGTTTTATTTTCAGACTAATGTACATACAATTTTTCTTCCAGATAAGTGTGCCCCCTCCATTTCTGCTGCGTGTTTTTAGTAGAATGCATGCAGAAGTGGAGCAGATTGCTCCCCTTGTGTGCAGCCCGCAGGCTCAGGTGCTTGTCAGTGCTTGGTTCAGACGGACCTTTTCAACAATTTGTCACGGTTGCCTCAGCCCCTGCTGCGCCGGCACGTGGCTCACACACACACACACAAACACACACACATACACAGGCTTGCTTGAACACAGAGTGGTGATGCAGCCAGCGTGGTCATGACGGAGTGCAAAGGCCTTGGCAACAGCCTAGCACCTGGCGGAATAAGCAGTCTCCCTAATGAGATGGGAATGGCATCAGTGGGGCTCTCCAGGATTTCAGCAAGCAGGCATGTGGCCCTGGAACGCCCCTACCTCCACTCCACAACCTATTCACTAGACATTATAGCATGCACACACACAAGCTACATATGAATACAGCAGTACACACAGATTGTATATGTGTATTAGTCCTTGAGGGATTGGCAGGTTGGTTTGGTGTGTAAGTGAACATCAAGGCAGAAACACCTGCTCGTGCGTTTGTTTAGACGGTTAACGGACTGTAGCTGTAACTGAACAGACTACGCTCACCATGTGTGTAATGACTCCAGTGCAAATGGCTTCAGGAGTCTGCTGGAAGATCTGATTTGTTTCATCTGTGATAATGCCCAGCCTATTGCATGAAGTTATTTCCCAATTATTTTAGCTGCCTATACAAGGGAAAAAGATTAGCAGTGAATTCACGCTGCTGTTTCCATGCATTCAAATCATATACTGTCACCAAGAATTGTACATAAAAATGTAAAACACCTACAAGTTTAAGCTCATTAAAATGTTTCTTTATTAAATTTCGTTGATTAGCCTTTATTCAGCAAGACTAAATTAAATAGATCAAATATATATAACAGCACAACTGTTTTCAACGTTGATAATAATCAGCATCAAATCAGCATAATAGATTTCTGAAGGATCATGTGACACTGAAGACTGAAAACTCAGCTTGGCAGCACAGAATTAAATTAGATTTTCAAATATATTCAAATAGAAAATGGCTATTTTAAGTTCTAATAATTGTTCACAATATTGCAGTTTTGGTGAGATTTTTAATAAAAACGTTTCAAAAATATTTTAAACAAAAAATAAAACATGTTATGCATTATAATTTGAATTTGTGTGTTTGTGCTTCTGGAGTCACAGTGACACAATAGCGTTGTGTGAGAAACCAACCCAAATTATTTTAGTGAGCTATTTCAGTTGTTGTTGCTGGGTAATTTCAAAGCCTGCGATGATTTGGTCTTATGTAGATGTGATTTTCCTTGACAAGCTCTCAGTTATGAGGAGAGGGCTCTCTACCTGGAGGCCATCATTCAGAACCACAAGGAGAACATGACCTTTGAGGACTTCGCTGCCCAGGTCTTCTCGCCTTCCCCCAGCCACTGGCCAATGGGAGGTGCAGGTGAGATACCGTGACTGCTCTTTTATTTTCCTTATGTTGTAGGTAGCAATTTATTTTACAGTCCTGTTTTGCATGTGTACTTACTATAGTAATTGTAACAACTGGGTAGTAAGTGCTGTACTTAGCCAGAATCTAACCCTGTACCTAACATTAAACCATGTTCAGTTCAAGTACAGGTCCCTTACTTTACTTACAGTACATACAGTAAGTGCACATACAGTAAAATAAAATGCAAGTATTTTGTTTTTATTTTACAGGTCCCATGCATTCCACTATTTTCGCTGTTTATGAAATTGGGAAATCTCTAAAATGGTTAGATTGTCTGGTAGAGTTAATTTCAAATGTGTTGTCAGACTAGAGGATAGAGGGTGGACAATCCACCTGCCCTGCCTTCATTTTAAAACAGCCAAAATAAAATCAATACAGCCTTCGACTGTGAAAGCCCAGTGCATCAAACTGAAAATGAGCTGTAGTACAGCTTAATGAGTTACACAACTGAGAGGAGAAATCGAATTCTATTTAAAGGAGACTTGCAAAATACTGTAAGAACCAAGGTCCCGACATTTGTGGAAATTATAGGTTAATATAATTTGTAAAAAATACTTTTTTTTTCTTTTCTTTTTTTTTTAGCACTTTTGTTGTGTTTTTGTAATTTTTATTTGTTTTTATTTTTATTTTATTTGAGGTTTCAGCCAAACAAAAATGAAAGAAATCTTCCCTTGACAGTTAGGTGAAATTAAATAAGTTTAAGGTTTTTAATATTTTCTTTTATTTCAGTTAATGTTTATGTCAAGTCATGACATTTGGTAAGACTTTATAATAACTTTAATTAACAAATGCTTAACATATCATTAGTTAATATATATTCACATTGCTAAAGATATGAGATAATGTGTTTGTTAATGTTTACTAATGACCTAATGTTTAACAAAAAAAATATTTCATATAAATTAATATTCTTACAAATGTCATTAAACTTTTTATTCATATGATGATGCACTTTTTAAAAACCTACAAATGACTTCAGCAGAAATTATACAATAATTATTACAAGCTTACTTGTTAATGTCATTAAACCTCTGTTCACATTTTACCTAAGGCTCTTTTTTCAGAGCTCTTAATCAGACATTTTAAGCTCTTTACTATTCACTGAACTATTCATGTTAACGTATTATTAATTAACTCATAATCACAGTCTGTAAAGGCCATATATTTGGTCTCCATTTGTTGTATAGACTTCTACTATTTTCACATCTTAACAAAGCATTTATTAATAATTGTGCGTTTTTGCAGTACCCAATCTAAAGTGGAAACTATTCATCATTTGTAACAAACATTGTGATTTGGGTGCAAAACGTTTTTATTGCCTCAACACTTATATTAGTATACTATTTCATTAAACAGGGTATTCCTTGAATCAAACATCAGCAGAAGAAAACATCATTTTTTCAAGAAAATACTTATGTAATATAAACAGATTGAACCATGTTCCCTTACAGTAATCAAACTGACCCCTCTACACTTTTGACCTCTTACCTGCATCACACCTCAGTAGCAGCAAAAGTGCTTTTATCAAAGCTTTAAATCATTGTAGAACATCTGTAAAAATCATTTGTAGATTTTCAAAAAGGACATGATCATATGAATTAAAAGTTTATTTGATACTTGTGTGCATTGTAATTTACATACATTTTCTGTTAATCATTAGGTAATGTTTAATAAGTTTAGTAAACATTAACAAGCAGATTATCTCATGTTTCACGCTATGTGAATATATATTGACTAATGATCCATTAAGCATTAAAGTTATTTTAAAGCGTTACCTCACATTTTTATGGTTTAAATTGTAATTGTTTCTCATACTACAAGCATAACTCTGCCTGTATTATTTAGGAATCTGTGGAATGGTTTTTTTATTTTAGTTTTTTTTTTTTTTTTTTTTTAGAGTTTATGTACTTTTCTTTGTTATTAAATCTTGTTTTGTTTAATATGTGGACTTTATTCTGAAAGTGGATGCTAAATTTGCCTAATCCCTGAATGCAGATGTAGTGCATTTATCAGGATGCATTCTTTGGAATGATGCTCTGACCGTTTTGATTTCTGTAGTGATGGCCGTTTATTTCCTAGAAAGGTGTTGAAATCGCTGCGGTGACCTCAGAGAGAATGAGAATCTCATCCATTAGACACTTCAAATGCCATTTCTCTGGCTTTCTTCTTTTGCATCTCAGGGTTTCTCGTACCTTCATCAAACACATCAAAACTGCGTCCCCAGAATGTTATTCTCTTTTTTCTTGTTGGCATCTCTGTCTATTTTGTTCTAATTACTTTCTCAGTTTCATTCTCTTTTGTTCTTAACCTCAGTTATCATGCCCGTTTCTTTTCTTTTTCTGTTTCATCTGTTCGTGCCACCAACCCTAAATTCAATATTTATTTACCAATGAATCATTTAATTAATAATTTACCCATAAATGCAGGCTTAGGTTGGAAAGAATTCATTCTATGTATACATGCATGAAATTCAAGCTCTGTTCCAAATCCTAGAGAGTTGTGTAGCTAGACAGCATTTACAACAGAATAATTATGTTGAATACTTGATTCTGACTGGCTCACACACACACACACACACACACACACACACACGCATAGATCAATGAATACTTAATAGATACTTAATGGATCTCAGATACTTAATAGATACTCAATGGATACTTAATAATTCCCCCATTCTCTTTATTTTACAATCTGACACAAAGTACAGTTTCAGGTTCCAGTGGAGACATAATGAAGCCATTTCTGTGATTTCCGCATAAAGTGGTTTTAGGAGATAACTTCTTTTATAGGTACAAGAAGGCAGCTCACTGGGTTTTGGAACAGAGCCATAGATGCACTCATGATGACAGTCTGGACAGGCCAGACAGACCCGTTTAAAACACCAGCTCATCCAGCAGGACTTGAGTTATTTTGTGGGTTACAGTCTATGATGCTGCTCAATGTTTCATGACCATCTCACCCATGACAGCAGGCAGGCGTTGGCCAGGGATGGTTTGGGACATGGATTACTTCTGGGCCAAGCTGGACTGTAAGACTTTTCTGCCTGCTTCCTCCACTAGGCATGTGGCCCCACACTTCTGTTACACAAACTCGTCTTTCACTTCCTCTGTCTCTCTTTCTCCCCCTTTTCAGTGCACTCTGCATGTTCCCTGTTTTATGACAGTGAATTGAGCACATATACCACTTTTCCACTGGGGCTGGTGCCAGAACTGGAGCCGGTTCTCGGTCAAGACTGGCACTCGTTCAGAACCGGCTCACATTTCCACTGGCGAGGTACAAAACCCTCTACATTACCAACCTGTGACCAGAATCGCTTGTTATCTCTTGCAGAAGAAGAGCGTTGATCTCTTCTGCTGACCACTGCTGAACTGACATGTTTAATTGTTGTTACTGTTGTTAATTTGCCTCCGGCTCAGGCACCAGCCCTGGTGGAAAAGCGGTAGTAGTTTTTAGAATGGTTTCTTTTAAAAAATGTTATACTTGTGGAATGGAGTGCTGGGACAAAGATTTCATTTGTAAAAAATATTACCTCTGTTCCAAAACTGAGTTTGCTACCAAATAAGCAGCTACCTTCCAAGATAGCATCATGCTGAATGGAAAGATTTATTTATTTGTTTTGTTTTGTTTTTAATTCAGCAGCGATGCATTAAATTGATCAAAAGTCTTCCATATATAGCATAAGAGACTTCTTCCAAAATCCAAAGATTGTAGACCTCCCAAACTTTTGAGTGGTAGTTAATCTTTAATGACAGCATATATTACTGACCATTTTTTGGAACAGCCTTTTCATCGAAAGCACGCCTTAAAATGCTGTATAGGAAGGCAGCTAGGTTTTGGAACAGAGCTGTGAGGTCAGGGTCAGCTACGTGTTAGAAATAGAAATAGAAATAGAAATAGAATAGAAATGAATGGTTAAATCCATGCAGGGTTTGGTCAGTTGAGTTGAAAGTATGTTTTTGTTTAATATCATAGTTGGTAGACAAGAGCTTCTCTGAAATATAGCAGACTAGTGAGTTTCATTAAACATCTACAGGTATGAAGGCAGATCTTCACAAATATCATTTACACTCTCACTAAAGAAAAAAAAAATGTTGCGCTGTGACCGCTATTCCAGCGCAAACACTAAACGTTCACCTTCGGTCAGAAATAACCTCACTCAGAGCCTCGTGCTCTGGTTTGGGCCAAAGTCATTTCAGTTATGTAACACAAGTCTAATGCACATATTGTGAAAAGTTCTTGAAAAAGAGCTGTTAAATCACAGTTTTGTGTGTTTTGCACCATGCAGCTTTTCTGTTGTGTTCCCCATGTTAAACGTTCTTTCATTTTCAGAAAACACAAAGTGAAGTGGGCCAGTGTGAATAGAAATGTTTCACCCTCTGCTTGTCTTTACAGCCACAGTCTGTCATAATCACTGTATGTTATTTTAACATTTTCTTTGTGTTGTGTTTCTTCACCCCTCAGTATTAACATCTAACAACCATATTTTTAACAGCGTTCTCATACTCTCTGTCACCCCCCCCCCCCACCCTGACGGTGCGAGGCTTAAGTGTTGCTCCATTTGTTTTCTCTCCCTCTGTAGATTAAGTGTGTTACAGGTGTCAGTACAGTAACCGAAGGTAAGAGTCTTGGTCTGAAGTCACAGAGACCCCGCCCCCTTTCCCCGGCTTGTCTACTCATCTTCCCTCTTTATTTTCACTAATGATCTGCATCTGCTCGGAGCTTTTAAGGAACACAGAGGCAGAGCTGCATTGGGGCTGGCTGTTCTGAGCGCGCTCTGATTATGGACGCCAGCGAAGAAATCGTAACACAGTAGCAGCATGAATGGGTCTCCAGCCTCCTCTCCTGCATGTCTCTGCTTTATTCTCTTTTTTCCCCTCTTTTCTCCTGTTGCTTTGTCCTATGGCGTATGTCTGTTTGCCTGAGGCCACATCTGACACTAACACCTGCCCTACTGGATAATGTCTTTGTCACTTACGCTTTTAATTGGATTGCTATAGGGAGTCAATGGGAATGAGGGCCACTTACTTTACACACACATGTATATATACACACATACACGCACACAGTGTTGGGGAAAGTTGCTTTTTAAAGTAATGCTGTTAATTATTTTTTTATTGAAAGTAATGCATTGTTACTTTTGCGTTACTTTTTAAATCTGGGCTATGATTGCTTGTTTGCTTATAATATAAAAAGTTATATTTTTGACATGTAAAAGCTCTTTCACACCAAAAGGAAATGTAAATTCACGTTTGTACAGTAGAATGCACTCCACTCTTCAGCAATAAAAAAGAAATGTTAGTTTTTTAAATGTAACATTTTTTGCTTATTAGTTTGGTTGAATTGGATCATCAGCAGCAAATTGATTAATAGAATGGGATTAAAAACAAAGTATATTTATTTAATTATTGCAGCTTTGAGTCATCAAAATCTGTATGTTTGTTTGTTATTTACAAAAATAAATTGTAAATTAAAAAGTAATGTGTTACTTTACTAGTTACTTGAAAAAAGTAATCCGATTACGTAACTTGCGTTAGTTGTAATGTTACCCCCAACACTGTGTGTTGTGTGTGTGTATGTATGTATGCGTGTATATGTATATATATATATATATATGTATGTACATGCATGTGCACATATAAAGCCCCAATTAAAAAATAAAAAAATTCCCAGGTTTTGCATGATTGATTTGATTGACACGCCTCATTGGCTTAAAATAAATCTGAGGATCAGACAGTTAGTCAATCACTGTGATGATGAGAACTTCTGGATCTTTACGCTCTCCACCCGGCTCAGCTGCAGTGTGGAAACATAAGACGGCCAGTCACCTCTTGAATCCATAAATGGTGAAAATCCCTGGTGCGATACAGTTCAATCAGCATTAGAGAGGAGGGACCTGTGGGTAAGTGTGTATCCTCTCTGCTGGCATCCCGAGTCCTCCTGAGATGTTCTCTGTGGACGTGTGGAACGGACAGCACCCTGCACTCGTTTACTCCTCCCCTGCTCCTTTCACATGCTGAGACTGTTGTTCTCCGCTCTCCTCCCCCTCTTTCAAACAAGCCCTGGAGTGGAGGTCCTCTCCAATGAGAGCATGTTCCCCACACCATCTGCTCGCAGAAACTTGAGATGCCCATAAAAAAGAAAGAAAAGAAAGAAAGAAAATAGCCGAGCAGATGCCATCTTGACAAAGCAGAAAGCTTGTTTAATTTAGATGCTTTCTGGAGTACCAGTATCTCAGATCACCAGCAGAATCCATATTTTGCATATGTCTTTTTTTTTTTTTACTGCAGTAAAGTGGAACTGCTTAGTAGGATGACAGTTATTGCAATTAACAGTCAAATGGTTGATGGGCTAACTTTGAGTTCTCAGCTTTTTACTCAGTCTCCACTTCATATCCGTCTCTATCAGAAGAGGTTTCTTGCGTCAGTAATGGCATTATTAATACCATTAAGGGTATTAATGGTCATTGTGGCTTATTCTTCACTCTGCCTGTAATATGTCCTCCCTTCCCAGGTTCCCTCAGCTGCAGCACGAGCACTGACCTCAGTGTTACTGTGATGACCAATGACTCCAGCGACCAGGTCTCGCCCACTATACCCCGTGCCTCTAAGAACCGTGTTTCTGGAAAGCTCCGCCGCTCAGCCAGCGCCATCAGCAAGTCCTCCAACTGAACACTTCCACCGGCCGTCAGACAGCATTGTCCTTAAACTGTGTGGATGAATTTAGCATTTGACCGTAATGTTTTCCACCTGTCATTTTTTTTCCTTTTCGAAGCCAAGTAGCAGTGAAAGATGCAACTGTTGTCGCAAACGTGTGTAGCTTCACCTGTCGTGAAGAAAGAGAAACTGCAGTTATGCTGAAGTAAATCTTCAAATGTGAAATTCATTGCAATTTTCTAAATAGTGCTGCATTTGGATTGGATTTACCCATTCAGATCTACAATTGTCCCAAAAATGGCCTTACGACAGAGTAGCAACTGAATAATACGAAACATTTCAAATACTCTGAGGCTTTATAGTTTTTAATATGCTCATTGTCCAGCTCTTTGAGGTTTTCTTCATGTCAAACACTGAAAATCCAATCACTGATGCATATGGGAGAGACTCATCCCAGCACTGAGATGCACTTTTAAATCATCAAAAAAAGAGAGAGTCTGCTTTTACTACTTTCATAACATAATCAGTGATGCCTGAAGGGCAACAGACTGCAATGACATCACAATTTCTTTTGTTATTGTGAGTTACTTTTAAGTGACTTGTTTGATTATTTTATGGAACGTATTTATGCAACATGCTGAATCAAAAAGGCTCTCATTGTTTGTAATTCTGTTGAGGTGTAGCATGAATGTTAAGCTTCTTAATTTGCTAATTGAAGGTCTCCCATTCCTGTCATGTAATTCTACTCCAACATTCCAATGATTTTGCACTCACCCAGTGGTAAAGATGCAGTAGATCGATGTTTGTTCCGTTCTTCCCTCTGTATTTGGATGTACATTGCTTTTATTTTGATTTGATTATATATACGTATGTTGTCAGGTTGTGTGTGTATAGATAAATATATATATATATGGAGAAATATCTGCCATCGTACTATTCCTGACTAAACGGAGGGAAATCCTCCAGTGCCTCAGGTGAAGCTGATGCCTGCACAGTGCCTGTGTAATACCTGTCCAGATTTTCTGAGTTTAGGGTTTTCGTTGTGGTTTCTTCCGTTGTTTAATTGATCTCACACTTTCTCAATGAGTCGTACATTTCACTGGAGTAAACTGAATGAGATTGTTTGGGTTTTGTGAGAGCTGCTTCTGTCTGATTAGATGCTGGATGGGGGGTTCTTTTCCAGCTGCTTCCCAGATTCCCGGGTGCCTCTCCGAGTGCCCTTTACCATAGCAGCAGCATGCCAGCGCTTCTCTCTCTCTCTCTCTCCTGCCAACGCCCTGGCGCCCCTCTCTGTTCCCGTAGAGACCCGTCCTGGTTGTCATGGAGGCCAGGTGTTGCACACGCTGCAGGCTCCGCCCAGGCTGCAACAGGACACATGTTGCACTACTTTGCCTTACCTGAACACTTGTCTTTGTCTAAGTACCATGCTCTGAATGAAAAACACTGATGAATGTATGCAGACCGACAGCCCAGATTCAACCTGAATCTAAATCTCAACTCAGATGATGTGGATTTGAAATAGGCTTTTAGTTGAAAATACTGCAACTGGCCTAGATTCTAATTATGACATGTTCGTTGTAGGCTTAGTTGTTAGCTTTGTATATTGTCTATTTTTCTTTTTTCTTCTTTGAATGCTCTAAATTCTGAAGGGTATAAATATATTAATTCCTGTAGTATAATCTTTGTATAAGACATTGAAGCTTGAAGATTTTGTCATGACTTATTAACATATCAGACCGTTTTTAATAGAAGTAATCACTTTATCTTTACTAGAAATGTGAAGAA
The DNA here is from genome assembly GCF_963082965.1 of Carassius carassius. Classification (NCBI taxonomy): domain Eukaryota; kingdom Metazoa; phylum Chordata; class Actinopteri; order Cypriniformes; family Cyprinidae; genus Carassius; species Carassius carassius. The sequence goes on from NC_081785.1 coordinate 26,897,763, forward strand.
ATCAAAACAATTAATTAAATCGATTTGAAGTTCATGTTTATATGCGTTTGGTTGGTCTGGATTTTTCTCATTGTTTCATGATTTATGGCTCGTTGCTGTGTACTGGTCTGCAATTTTATATTTCATTTAAACTATTTCTGTGTATTAAAATTAACAGCATTTTACAAATTTAACAGATGAGCGAATGCTGGAACATTTGATTTGTACTGAAAAAAAATTGTCATAAAAATATGCTCTGGGAGAATATATATATATATATATATATATATATATATATCTGCGTGTGTGTGGTGCAGGATTTGCTTAAAGAGTTTTCACTCTGAAATTTCTAGTAAGTTTTTTAAATATTTAAACATGACAATTTGAATTATAGAAATTGAAGGGTTTTTTTTTTTTGGGATAAAATATTTTCCAGTACTGTTTGTTTCAATTACAAAAAAAAAATGTGTTTTATTGTACTGCAAAAATAAAAATGGTTGAAATCTTGAAATTAATGGCTACTACCAGTTACAATAACTTAAATAGACATGCATAAAATGTCTACTTAAATGTTTATTATTGAATAAAAAGTTAAACAAATATACTCTGTCAACTACCCATATCTCCTCTGTATAGAGATAGTTCACTCAAAAAAAAAAAAAAAAAATCTGTCACTCAAAAAAACTGCCAAATACCAACTTACGTTCTTCACATGAAATGAAGTCACATTTTGTCATTATTGTAGCCCTGTGTTTTGTGCATGAAATACAACATTGATTTTGACCTCGCTTTCCTGCTTCTGACCTGGAGAAACTGTATGATGATGGGCTGTTGTACATGTGTGTCTGAAATCATCCGTGACTCTGTGCTCTAGTGAGAGAGTGCATGGCCATATTGTGTGTTCAAGCGAGTGGATGCAAGTGATGCTCAGGGTTAGAGGTTGTTCTGTTGCTGGAGCCGAGGGAATATTGAGGGTAACCTGACCCCACTCCCATCTGTCTCCCCTGCTGCTCCACGAGCACAGACGCGTTCCTCACCAGAGTACAGGTGCACATGCTCCAACACCTACAGCTCATGCAGGTGGCCTCCAGCACACTAGCACTTAATTACTGACTATGTGTGTGCGCACTAAATCTGAACAAAACAAGTATGATATTTCTTTTTATTATTTTCTTGCCAATTGCATAAGTATACATGAAGTAATGGTTTTGCATAAACTGAATCAAGAGACTGCATGAACTGAACTTTACACATAAATAATCTGCACAGAGGATTCATAAGTTCAAACAATTAGAAGTTTTGCAAACTTCACCCTGATCGTGCCTTTGTTATTTGAGCTTATTTTTCTTATGCATTTTTTTATTGACTGGATTGGTTGCATCTTTAGAGATGTTTCATGGGGAAAAAATAAAAAAGATGTACGACCCAGGCACAGCACAGTTGGATGCTAATGCCCTTGTACATTTCTGAGTTCATTATTATAAAGTCTGTTGTCACCCTTGACATGATTTCAGCTAAATTTAGAGTGGGCCAATTGCATTATTTAATTGATCAAGCACAGTTTACATGATGACTTCTGCATGACCTGGCCAATTCAAAATCAATACTGCTGCCATTTAAAGCATGGGAAGCGGTTTGGGATAGAAACTGTAAAGCTGTGATTTGCCAGAGGTTGGCTTAATATCATCTGAGCATTTGACACCTGTGGAATAACAGTTGGTCATGCTGCTCATTAACTGTTGTAGTAAAGTAGACTGCACAGAATTACTTTTACACACCTGCTTTGTTCTTAAAGACAAATATTTCTGTTAACTTTGTATAAATCTATAGATGAATATGGCATAGAACGTTTATGTCTGTACGGGGTAAATTGCTCTTGGAATTCCATTAATGTCCCCTTATATTCGTTGTCATTTACAGTTCTCATATTCAGCTAAAATAACTGCCTGTATTATTTAAATCAACTATTGTACAAATAGTACACGGAGGTTTTCTGTGGTAAATATGCACGAAATAGAAGCGTTTTCATTTTGAAAATATTTTATTTGAGAAGACAACACGGACGCACATATAAAGCGCTAGGTAGCAAACATTTAGGAAAATAAACTGTACGTAGAAAAAGATTGCATCTATAAGAGCTTCACGTTTCAAGAGAGCGCACAAAACCTAAGACAAGATGATCTCGACACAACGATTCGACTGCAACATGTGACACGGGAGAAAAGTCACACAATAATTTATACAAAGCCATTGCAAATAAATAAATACATAAATAAATAAAATATTACGAATAAACATATTACAATAATTTTACATCATGATGGTAAGCTGTAATTGTGTGTCGACATTCAGAAACAATCATTACACTGAAGAGTTCTTAAGGCAGTAGTTTGATGTTTTTCACTAAAGGCATTTCTGGCTACTAAAGGGAAAGTTTTCAAGATTTGTTGATGTAGTTTTCAGTACGAAGAGAGAGAGTCCCGTAATTCACATACTGGATTAAAGCTACAGACGTGAAACGCGCAGCATGTGAATTCAAGGCAGAGGTACAGGAACATATCTTAGGTCTAGGAGCTATTACATTACCATGTGTGCAAGGGTTCTAGAAAAATACCTTTGTAAGGACCAAACTAATACATTTCTCCAGACTTTTCTAGCAATGGGTTGGATGAAGAAAGAGATCGTTCTAAAAGGATAGATTATGTGTGGGTTCGTCTTCAGCAGGCGTTACGCACGGGCATCTGAAGAAGGATGACTTGCCTGTTTTCGGTGGGGTGGCATTTATTGATGTGCTTGGTGAGATCCGGCGAGCTGTAGAAAGAGGCAGGGCAGAACTTGCAGGGAAACGACTGGGAGTCGTCGTGCAGCAGGTGCAGGTGTCGCTCCAGACTCGCCCGGTTCGGCAGCTTCTCTCCACAAGCCGGGTACGCGAGACAGTCCGCGGGGCTCAGATTGAGCGGAGCCGGGCTTTGGCTGTCCTCCGAGGGCATGATGTCGGGGCTCTCCGCGGTGCGCAAAGCCTTTGCGAGGAGCTGATTTTGGAGCGCCTGGTGTCCCAGGATGTGCTTCCTCAGGTAGGCTTGGCGCTTGAACCTCTTCCCGCAGTGCTGGCAGTCGTAGATCCCGTCGTCAGAGCCGGACTCTGACAGACCTGGACTCGGGGAGTCTCTGTCGCCGGGGAACGCCTCGGTAAACGGTTTGGTGGGCTGGAGGGCTTGTTTGGGCGCGCTCGGCACGCGCGGTTTGTGCCAGCGCCGGTGGGAGGCCAGGTTCGCCGGACAGCTGAAGACCTTCTCGCACTCGGGACACCTGTACTCCACCCGCACTATCCGGGAGCACTTGTGCTGTGCCAGAGAGAACGGGTCCGAGTATTCTTCTCTGCAAAGCTGGCAGATGAACTCCCCCAGGGGCTTGTTGGTGTTGCCCGAGGCCGCTCGGGGCTTGAGGTCCACGGGCCCCTCTTTGATTTTCAGGCCCAGCACCGGGGATGTGGTGACCTCGTCCTCGAAGTTGAGTTTGCGTATGGCTTTGGGTTTCTTGACGCTTTTGCTGCTTTTACGCTCGGCGGCGTCAGAAGGTCTTTTGGCGCCGGTTCGGATGACGGGCGCCGTTCCGCCGCGGTTACTGTTGCTGGTGCCGATTTTTAAGTCGACCGGGGCAAACAGAAGATGATGGTCCAGGCTGGTGAGAGAGGCGGGAGTCGGGAACGATTCGGCAGAGACAGGCGAGCCGAGGTTGAGACTCCTCTCGAAATATTTCCTGTCGTGCTCCTTGCTGATGGGCCGGGTGGGGCTGTACAGGGCTTGGTACACCATCTCCGGGTTGCCGAACTGCACCGGCCTGGCGCTGCGGACCGACACCGGCGCCTCTGCTCCGTCCGACGGGAAGGCTGAGGTGATGCTATCCGGCTTGGGGGCGTTGGGCGCGGGTGGAGACGCGGCGATCGGCGCGATCTGACATTCTGGAGCGGATCCTCCATCCTCATCCGAGCGTATCCGGTACGAAACGAGCGCTGCTTTCTTGTTCCTTTTCACCAGGAATCCTTTGGGCATGATGAGGCGAGGATGACAAGGCACAACTAGAATATCCAGAGCCACAAACGTGCCGTCCGCCTCCCTCCCTCTGAGAGATGCTTTTGCTCCTCAACGCATAGCTGCACTCTTTTTAAGCTGGAATGATGTTATTGTTCTCGCCCCTCGTCGCTCCGTCCTCATCCAATCAGGAGCGAGCGAGGATCTCTGTGGAATTGCCCGTGGGAGGGCTGAGAGACTCGGACCGGGCGCTACAGAGCAGATGTACCTGGCCTTTATTGTAGTAATGCGCGCTGCCCTCTATTCACGGTGTGATGGAGATGTATGGAGAGGAGCGCGTGCCGCGGCTGTGGAGCACAGAAGGAAATGTCACTCACTGTCATCATCGTTGTCATCTTCAGAATATGCAATATATGCAAAACAACTTAACATAATTTAGATGGGAAACAGTTTCGTGTCTGTGTCGTCTGTTTACGGTTTAAAGTTTCCATTTCACGCGTGTTTCGTGTAAATAATAGCGTGTACTTAACTACATTGACTATTTACAAGCAGCTCCACAACGCAGAATTACACATCGCGCGTTATTAATTAGCGCGTATGAAACAATAATGCTAAGTAAGTCCTAAGTGCTTCCTGTATTTGCAAATCTGGACATTAAATAGATTTGTAATGCCACGCGTCTGTCTGAGGGCATGCATAAGTCATCAGAAGAAGCCCTCATCTCTCAACACAATAGCCGCGTCTGGCCGGCCGTCACAGGCTTTTTTGCCTTTGAAAAGCAAATTGACCTTTACAGGGATACACGAGCAATCTGGCCAAAAGAGAGACGCGTGCTGGACGCAATCAAAGATGAGCACTGACCTCGAGGTCAAGCCAGGGGTCAGCCATCATTACATTTCTTCAAACCACCATGACCGGTGACAACTTCAGACACTGAAGCGTGTGCCAGAATGTTTTAACGCTTTCAATTGCAGCCCAAGCTGCACATATTTCCTTGAAATATGGCTCCAACGTACATGAAGTTCACTAGTATTCACTTCACTGATGCTCTTCAAACTACGAAATGTGTTCGTTTACTATTCTGTCATAAGCACAGAAAAAGGAGTCAAAGTTAGAAATGAAATACTGAATTCCAAATGATTCCAGTACTCTAAATTAGTTGACTATATGTCAGCAAATGCATAGTATTGAAAGCTCTAACATAGACTTTAGGTTTAGATCACAGCACCTAAGAATCGTATTTATACTCTGTGAAACAGTTGCTTTAAATTCTCTTTTGCGCGCAAAATTGGACAGGCGTGTTTCACGGGTTTGCATTCATCTATTGTTCCCCTCATTAGCATAAAGCTGCAGTATGGCCGAGTCAAATAATTGCTCAAGCATTGGCATATGCCCCTGTCACTATTCTCCCCTGCAGTTTCACAAATATTACAACACTAACGGAGTTTAACACCACAAACGAGACTGAAACGTTCCTAAGTTATAACATGCATAGTTGCGCTGCGCCATCTAAAAGTTCCCAACATCATCTAGAGTTCTGCTTAAATCATGTAGCCTATCTGCACCCAACTGGACTTGCGCTCATCTGATATTTAACTTGATCTTAACTTCAGACTCTTCACTGATTTCCCTTTATTAGAACACGTTTAGCTCTGTGTTAACATTTTGTGAAGGTTTTTTTATCTAGGTCTTACCCAACACAATGCACTTCGATGGCATTTTAATGAGATTGTGTGCATGCGCACCGGCTGTATCTGCGCGTGTTTGCTGTGTGGCGCGTGCTTGTCGCGTCTCATTTGCATACAGCTGCTCGGCCGGCGCGTGCCCCTCCCCAACTGGCCACTAGCCCCCTCTCAATACGATCACAGTAAAGACTTATCAACATATCACTCTAAACTCATAACAAAACAAATGTGGGCATCGTAACGAAAGCCATATGTGTTTACAAGCCCGGTGGTTTAATGCCAAAGGTAAAACATAGACTAGAACAGGCATTATTATATCTGTGTGAGTAATAGGTTTGGCTATTGTTTGTGTTGAGGAGTTAAAACGTATATAAAGTTATTCAAAGTCTTGTTGATTTCCTAAACATATATGCACTCTCTGAACAGTTCAAACTAATAATCAAATCTAAATGTTTAATTGATCAGTATTAGGGTTTATTCGGCAATGTGTTGTAAGGGTCATTTGCACTGCTCCTCCTACAGGCTGGCTCATGCTACTGCACCAAACACACAAAACACTACATGAGTATTTTGTGTTCTTTAAACTTTCCAGTGTTTATGAAGAACTCTTTAAATCAGAAAAGCTAAATGGTCAGTTTCTGGTTTATGTGAAGACATGTAAGATATTCTGTCAAAAGGATAAGCACAGCTTGTTAATCAGTCATGATAAACTGAGAATGCATGCATACATTTGAGCCAGCCTAAGAATATGATACCTATATTACCAAATGAAACCATGAATAAAACGTCTGAAGCAAAGCTAAAGGCATTTGAGTGCTGCACAGTCGGAAAACACTGGGACTCAATGGCTGCTGTCCATGGTTCTGAAAGCAGCCCTTTGCTTCACAAATAACCTTTATGCTGCAAAATAAAAGTTAAAAACGTGGATTTTTTTTAGTTGTAACAATGCAATAGAAGAACCATTTTGGGCTCCCAAAAGAACTTTTCAACCTTTCAGTTCTTAAAAGAACCACTTTTGTTGTGTGAAAAACAATCAGAAGAAACAGTTTCTACTGTATTTGAACCTTTTGTGCAAAGCAGTGGTTCCATGGATGTTAAAGAACCTTTTTAAAATGTAGAACGTCTTGACCGCATTGACACTGAATAAAGAGGATGCAGGAACAGCGTCAAACACTCACTGGAAGCACATGCAGCATGCAATTATGCAGACGCTCACACAGGCACATAAATAAAAGAGGCTGTGTTAAGAAAGCTGAATGTCGCGTGTCCCAAACAAAGCATTTTCAACATTGACACACAGCTCGTTAGCTGCCATCATTTGCATTCCCGTATAATTGTGCATTATCCTTGATTTGTATATGATCTTGCTTATTAGCCCATATAATGGGGTTAATAACAGGCAGCCCATTGCACTTATCGTTTCTCTGCCGACAGGAGGCAAGAACAGAGGCAGGACTTAATTAATTGTATCAGTCTTTTCATCTGCAGCAGTAGTGCTCCCACACAAGCATTAATATGATTCTGCAAATGGAGGGAAGTGGTACAGCCTGGGACAGAGACATAAAAGATTGGACTCAAATTAATTTAGGCCTAATTAGACTGTGGGCGTCAGGGAGTGGCTTGCATAATAAGACCTTGTAAATGAGCTCAGACACTTAGCTTAAGGCAATGCCATTACATCTGCTTTAAACTAGATATGACAAAGATTTTGACCCAGGCTTAGTTAGCGCAGGTCGGTTGACACGGTAGGCTGTGGTGGGGATGATGACACTATGGAGAATTAGTTAAAGAGATTCAACATCTGCAAGCTGTCCATTGAGATTGTATTTTAGCTCATATCCATAGTAATAAAACATATTAGTCATGCTGGAATCAGGATTATTCTAATATAAAATCAAGACAGTAAATCCAGCCTGACCTCATAAGATAATGTAATTGCATTTTATGATGTGGTGATTTTGCATGAATTCATACAATGCAAATTGTAAAAAAAAAAAAAAAAAAATCTCTTTTGGGAAGAAGGTTTAACTTCCAACATGACAATGACCCAAAGTACACAGCGAAACTGAGCACACAGAGGTTGAAGGAGAAAAAGCTGAATGTCTTGCATGGCATGTCAGAGCCCAGACTGAGACACTGCAAATCTGTGGAATGACTTGAAGACTGCAGTCCACAAACGCTCACCATCAAATTGAACTGAACTTGATCAGTTCTGCAAAGAAGAGTGGGCAAATATTGCAAAGTATAGATGTGCAAAGTTAGTAGAGACAAATTCCAACAGACTGAAGGCTGTAATTTAAGCAAAAGGTGGTTCAACAAAATACTGACACAACGTGGTAAGTGGGTTTAGCCAACTCAGTGATTCTGGTTTTTATTTATTTTTTCTGACACGTTGGTGTTATATCTTTCACTTGGATGTTATAAGTTGCACTGAATAAATCCAGCTGGTTAAAACACAAACTGTGTCTGTCTTCATTTCAGGCTGCAAAGCAACAAAATGTGATTCTTTTAAAAGGGGGTGATTCTTTTCTATATCTGTAGTTGTTAAGTTTAGGTATTGGGTAGGGTTAAGGGATCTACAGAGTGCTCATGCAGACTATGTGCTTTATAAGAACTAAGAAACAGCCAATTTGCTAGTAATATGCATGCTTATAAGCAACTAGTTAATAGTGAGAATTGGTCCCTAAACTAAAGTGTTAGCATCAGTTTTCTTTTGCTTGAATCTGTCTGTCTGTCTGTCTGTACAGTTCAGATTTTTTTTTCTCCATATGAACACAGTATCATGACCCTTGAGGTCTGAACAGGGTGTCATCTGAGACAATCTGCGATATGCTAATTGTGTAGAAATTAGTTCTCCCTCACATGATGGGTGCATTAATCACCAGCATTCTCCATGTGCTGCTCTCCATCCTCAGAGCTGATTTGTGATGCAGTGCCTCCATCAATCACATGATCAACCGGTTTGTAAGGGTCTAAGTGGACTGATGGAGATTACAAGGAATGTGATAAGATGAATCAAAAACCCACTCTCATTCTACTTATGTTGGTTGTTCATAATCTTTTTTGAATCATGTCATATTTTATCTTATTGTAAGGTTCAAAATCATTGCTTTATAATGGATTGTGAATAAAAATGAGGACAGAAGAAATTAGAAAATGAGACTACTATATGCTAAAATGTAGGTGTGTGGTGATTGCCCATGCACTAGTCGCCATGATAGGGTTTGTTGGTGGTTGCCAGAGTGTTGCTGGATGATTACTGGAGTGTTCTAGTCGGTTGCAGAGGATGGTGGCTTACTGTTCAAAAGGTTAAAAGGTCAGAGGAGCCCACCCCCAAGTGTCTGCATCAATAGGCCTAGTGTGGCAACTAACACTGCCAAAACATCAACCTTTGCTTATAACCCTTCATAACTCATATCTTCAGAGGCCATATAAACTAGGAAAAGGCAAAACCAAGTTTAACAAAATCAATAAAAATAATCATTTTAGCATGTACTATTGCCTTTTTTATGTTGATGTTAACTGGGCAGTTTTGTTTTCTTTCCTATGGATGACAGCTTTCAACACTGAAAAAAGCTAACAATACAAAAAACAAAAAAAAATTAAATAAATACAAAAAAGTTAAACAACATTAAACCCTACTGTGCATAACCAATTAGACAAACTAAGAAAAAAACATCTAATGTGAGCTGTCACAAAGGTAATTCTGTGTAATTATACGATGTAATATCAATTATGAAATCTAAAAAGTAAATGTAAATCGCAAGACTAAAAAAAAACTAAATTTACTGAAATGTTTCATTATATTTACTATTTTCTACCATCCAGAGTAAAGCAATTTACTGTTATCCAATTAACTGTTTTTTTACCGTAGCATTTTTATAGTCATTTACTGTTAAATCTTTTCTTTCTTATTTATGAAAGCTGTAGCCCAAGCATCTGTCACATATTAAAGGTTATCCAGTTAATGTGATCAACACAATGGCCACATCTTTTATCCTGTAAATGTTCTGATGCCGTGTCTTTGCACATAATGGGGCAATGCAAAAGCAAGGTGTATTTCATAGTGTCCCTCAGTGAGATGGGGTGGATCTCAAATGTCATGTTGAAATGTCAATGAGGGAGTGTGTCTCTGCTATTTCACATGACAGGTGGCTCTAATCTGAGGCTGCATTCCTTCAGCATCGCCGGCAGAGGTGAAAGATGCTCTGTGACATGACAAAAAGAATGAATGAGAACGAGAGAGAGAGAGAGAGAGAGAGAGAGAGAAAGGACTTGCAAACATTCCATTCCATTTATAGTGGAAAAAGTTTCTTTAGATTATATATTCACACTAAATATATATATTAAACTGTTCACTGAAAGGTTCTTTTGAGAATCAAAACTTTTTCTCATATGCACTGATTTTTTTTTTTTGTAGTGTTTACTTTAAAAACAATGTTCACCAAGTGACACATTTAATTAAACTTGAAATTTTGAGGTAAAAAGACTGAAATGTATTTTCTCGTCAATAATCTTTAAAACTTTTTTTTTTTTACAGTGTGGCATGAGGATGCTAATATTCCAACACTTCAGTGCTGCAGGTGTTTTTCTAAAACACAAATCAGCAGAAAAAACATCCAGATGTGATGTGACAAGTTACTTCCATCTCACACATTTCTCATCAACTTACAGCTCCTTCTGCATGTAAAAAAAAAAGTCTCAACATTTTCTGAGGTCAAGTTAATGACACATGGATGATAAATGTTCAGAGGGCAACCTTTGAGCAATAAACAGTTCCTCTGTGTGAATATTTCCCCTATTGTTTGATTGCCAAGAATGCATTACATGTTTTGGCCATTGTGCTTTTTCTTATTGACCTTTATTGTTGTGTCTTTTTGTCTGTACTCACCCTTTCACCCGTTGACTTTTCACAAACTAGCTATAAAAGTGGCCATCATACATGATAGAATGTGGCAGTCCATTACAGCTTCCCCCTTCGAGATCTTGGCTCCTAACGCTGGATATGATTGATTTGATTGCTTGATGACTGTCCCACGTTGAAGACTCCAAAATTGACCTGAACTGCACTCTATTGACCCCCATTATTAACAGCCACTGAAGAGAGAAGCTTGCTGGCCATCTGTCTCCGTCCGAGGGATTTTTTTTGTGAGGGCGTCTTGCACCGATTCTTCAGCTGTCCCTGTGAGTGATGTGAGGAGACCCTTCTGTCTTGCAGCACATGGCCAGTATGAAAAGGCCATCGGTCAAAGGGCAGCTGGTAAGGCCAGAGGAGAAGGTGGCAGCTTTCTGTGTGTTGTGTTAGGATGAGCATCCTGATTAGTGCTCAAAATGATCAGCACTGAACTTGCATGAGAAATAAGCTGTTCTTGTGGTTTTGGTCTCGAAGTGTCCCATGTTCCTGTAGACACCAAGGTTGTGGGTTTGACTTCTACACTGAAAAAAATAACTTGTAGGATTTACTTAAAAAAAATCTTTGTAACAATTTGCACTAACAACTTTAAGTAAATTTAAAGTATTAAACCAAGTAAAATATATTTAACTACATTAGGTAAATTAAGCAAAGAAATTAAGTAAAATTAACATGGCCAGTTAAGGTTTGAGTAATATCTACTTAGTTATTTACTTAAATGCAATACTCCAGTACACTCTCCTTAGTTCCAGTTTATAAAATTTACTTTAAAAATGTAACACTCGAAAACACCCATGCTATAAAAGCATATGATTCACTTGCAAATATGCAAGAAAGCAAGTAGACAGCTTGTTATCCTTCAAAGATAATATTTCCACTCATTAAAATTATTACCCACCTGAACACAGAGACCTCGATACGTGGTACACCCTAAACAATGAGGGTAACAATCAGTGGGTAGTGTTCATATATAAATGGATCATTTTGAGTAGAAAATGAACTCCAGATGTCACAAAACAGTAAGCGTCTAAACCTAACAACAAAAGCAACCATAAAACAGTGTAAATGCAACTTGAAAACAGTGAACATTTTTACCTTTTAACCCTTGTGAGTTGTTCAAATTCACTACCCTTTCGTTATATTCAGCATGAAAACATCCACTAAATTAAACTGCTGTAAAAATGTATCAGATATTTTTTTTTGCATAAATCTATTAATCAACCTCAGTCCTGATCAAAACTACCAAATGTAAAAAAAAAATCCAAGATATTAACTCTTTAAGTGCCAAGTTCATAAATGATGTCACTGATTTTGGGGAAAAAACAAACAAAATTACTTATTTCCAATATAAAAAGTAATTGTGGCTTGATTTTTTTATTTATTACATTCTTGGGCATGTCAAAGATTAGTAACAACATTGGCTTTGATGCATTGTTAGTTTTTGAGCAGCATTAGATTTACATTTTTTCTCCCTTATTTATTGTTTGTGGCTGTTTTTGCCCCATTGACTTCCAATATAATGACATCTTTTGATTGCAACGCCATGACATCATAAAATCATGCATTCTTGATGGTTGGTGGCTTTCCCTGTTGGAAAGAGGTAAAAGAAAATATTTTTATGGTTGATCACTAGGTGTGACCATTGTAAGGGAAACAGGTCAATTTAGCTCAAAGGGAATCATTTAAGATTTTAAAGGGAATTTGAACAGAATCACTGTTTCACGGCTGATCACTGAGACGCCCTGCGATTCACTGAACGAGCCGTTTAACATCAAATCTGCGCTGGATATTAATATCCAAAGTATAGTAAAAACACTATCAATTAGCACAGTAACAAGATCGGCAGTTTAAGACATTAACTTGTAAGCACAAAACACAAGGTACTTCTCTTTTCAATATGAATAAGGCTTTATTAGATAAATCTAAGACATATAAACTAATCTGACATATAAACTAATCTAACAAATAAACGCAAGCACTCACACATTCACACAAGTTGCAGGTAGATCGAAAGTTAGGGAAAGATGAGTTTAAGAGAATGGAAATGTGGAATTCCAAGTTTACAGCAATACATTAAATTGCATAGACATGAACAACCATCAATCACTTAATTAGCCCTCACATTGAGTTCCTCAATGAGGTTAAAATTATATTAGAAACACCAGTAAAGGTCACAGTCTGGAGGTAAAGTTACTTGCGTCTCCTGTGAAAAGGGAGTCTCCTGTGTAAAGGGCTGGTTGAAGTTGAACGGGCAGTCGAGGTCAGACTCAGAGACCGGCGTTACAAAACTTAACTCAGAACACGAAACTCTCAAACAGAAAAGAAAAAAAGTAAAGTTTGACGAGACTAGGTTGTGTTTCTTCTCATCGTGGCTAAGTAGCAGCGTGCGTGCAGGCCGAAGCACGCTGGAACCGCGCTCAAAGAATGCTAACAGTGATGACTAACAGCATGGCTAGAAGCAAAAGCTAAGAAGCAAAGCTACAAGCTAAAAGCAGACATGACTAATAGCAAAAGCTTAACACAAGCTAAAAGCTAAAAGCATAATAAAAGCTACATTTTATGGTGTCCTAAGTATTTAAACTGGCCTGTTGGCCACACCTCAAATGTTGTCTTGACCAATCAGATATTGTCTTGGCTCGAGGGTATAATAAATCATATGTTATCTTATCAAGCACGTGGTCCGAATTTTCCCGCTCTTGCAGGGTATACTTTTGGACATGATTCCTATAACAAGAATACGATACATTGGACAAATAACTGATGGTCAGAACTGTTTCAAGCTAACAGATTCAAACACATACACACTAAACATGTATATGTATCCTTAAGCTATCCAATAGTTATAAAAAGACATACACAATAAGTGATTATAACATGATAGTCAAATGTGTGGGTTACATATAAATGAATATGGAGTGAAGCGATGGACTGATATTCATTTATAAGTCTTTTTGAGTTCATTTTGGTCCATATATATGTAGAACAGACCGTTTCTCTGTCATTATCTGACAAAGATTTCTGTGGAGGCCAGGGGTTCAAAGGGCATCCTTATAATAATAATAATAATAATTCATTACATTTATATAGCACTTTTCTAGGCACTCAAAGCGCTTTACATAGTCTGGGGGTATCTCCTCATCCACCACCAGTGTGCAGCATCCACCTGGATGATGCGACGGCAGCCATAGTGTGCCAGAACGCCCACCACACACCAGCTTACTGGTGGAGAGGAGACAGAGTGATGAAGCCAATCAGCAGATATGGGGATTGTTAGGAGGCCAAGATGGTCAGAGGCCAATGGGCAAATTTAGCCAGGATGCCGAGGTCACACCTCTACTCTTTTCGAAAGACATCCTGGGATTTTTAATGACCACAGAGAGTCAGGACCTCGGTTTAACGTCTCATCCGAAGGACGGTGCTTGTTGACAGTATAGTGTCCCCATCACTACACTGGGGCACTAGGACCCACACAGACCACAGGGTGAGCACCCCTGCTGGCCTCACTAGCACCTCTTCCAGCAGCAACCTAGTTTTCTCAGGAGGTCTCCCATCCAGGTACTGACCAGGCTCAGCCCTGCTTAGCTTCAGTGGGAAACCGGTCTTGGGCTCCAGGGTGATATGGCTGCCGGCTTATGAATTTCAGTCTGGTTCTGCTAGGTGGGGGAAGTCAAAGGATCTTGTGTATAACTCATGGGTTTACATGTGATGTCCGGCATTGCATCTCAATTACTTGCCCCAAATTTGACAAGCTCTTCTCTGAATTGAAATTGTCAATAATTGTTCTAATGGTGTTAATGTTGAAAGCTGTTCTGTGAAAGAGTTGGTTGGTTGGTTATCTTGCTTGGGACTTGTGGCACAGAATGTTTTATGCCTTCCTGTTGCCTTTCTGAGGAATTTGGCTCGTGTTTCAACCACAGTCCTGATCGACTCTTTAATTTGTCTGATTCGGGTCAGATCCGCTACACCATTAACCCTTTAGATAGGCCTGTGCAAAAAAAAGCATAGTTTCTGGCTTGTATATGGAGCTATATGGAGTATAACAGCATATTATATTGTGTGTGTGTGTGTGTGTGTGTGAGAGAGAGAGAGAGAGAGAGAGAGAGAGAGTGTCGAGAGACTTGTGCGCACTTACCTTGATGTATTTGAGAAAATCTAAATGTACACCTCAGCTCTCAGAACTACATGGAGTAAAAAAAAAAAAAAAAAAAGTATGTGTATTTATGCACCTGCTGCCTTTTAATGGTGGTGACAAGTACAGACTAAACAAAAACAAGGTATGTGGATTTAAACACTTGAATGCAATCCTGCTGGTCATTTGATGGTGAGAAGAGCAGCAAGCAACACAAGAAAGGGCTTCACTTGTACCAAAGTTTTAGAAATTATTATGCAGCTTGAACCCTCCAGCGAGCTGCAGTTTATTTGAAGCTGGTGTTGCATTTTGGTTCATAATAAATTATGTTCATAAATCTGATGCAAAGTAGATTTTTCTTACAGAAAAATCTAAAAGTATATCATTGAAGGATTTTAAGGTTTTAAACTGGCTTTACCATCAAGAAAAGACGAGCATTTCACACATAGGCCGTCCGTACTTCTCACCATCAAAAGGCAGCAGGTGCATAAATACACTTACTTTGTTTTTGTTTACTCAATGTAGTTCTGAGAGCTGAGGTGCATATTTAGATTTTTTCAGAAACATCAAGTAGGTAAGTGCACAAAGGTCTCTCTTTCCCTCTTACACACACACACACACACACACACACACACACACACACACACACACACATACACACTTCTGGACCCTTGCGATGGCATAACGCGTCGTCCCTGGCAGGCTGAAGGATGTGAGTTGTCTCCACATTGGTGGAAAACCGCACTTTACCGTTTCTCCCAGTCCACCCTGATACAGGATCCTCTGAATCCTCCTCGCCTTCAGTGGAAGCTCGAGAGTATGATGAGGCTGCCACAACAAAATCAGGATCTGACTCTCCTGAGTCTGTGGTGTCAGAGGGAGAAGACAATACATCTTGCAGCTCGCTGGAGGGGTCAAGCTGCACAATCATTTCTAAAACTTCAGTACAAGTCAAGCCCTTTCTCATGTTGCTTGCTGCTCTTCTCACCATCAAATGACCAGCAGGATGGCATGTAAGTGTTTAAATCCACTTGTTTTTGTTTGGTCTGTACTTTTCACCATCAAAAGGCAGCAGGTGCATAAACACATTTATTTTTTATTTTTTACTCCATGTAGTTCTGAGAGCTGAGGTGCACAGATACATCAAGGTAAGTGCACAAAGGTCTCTCTCACACTCTCTCTTCACTCTCTCTCTTTCTCTCTCTCTCACTCACACACACACACACACACACACACACACACAATAATTTGCTGTTATACTCCATATAGCTCCATATACAAGCCAGAAACTAGGTTTTTTTTGCACAGGCCTATCTAAAGGGTTAATGGTCCCACCTAGTGATCAACTGTAAAAAATAAAAAAATGTACCTGTTCCCAACAGGGAAAACCACCAACAATCAAGAATCACACACACACACACACACACACACACACACACACACACACACACACACACACACACACACACACACACACACACACTCACACACACACACACACACACACACACACACACACACACACACACACACACACACACACACTATAATTTGCTGTTATATTCCATATAACTCCATTTACAAGCCAGAAACTATTTTTTTCCCCTTGGGCCTGTCTAAAGGGTTAATGGTCCCACCTAGTGATCAACTGTAAAAATAACAAATTTTACCTCTTACACACCAACAATTCAAGAATGCATGATTATATGGTGTCATGACTTCGCAATCAAAAATGTCATTATAATGGAAGTCAATGGGGCAAAAACAGCCACAAACAAAAAATTTTAATCTAATGCTGCACAAAAACTAACAATGAATCAAAGCCAATGTTGTTACAAATCTTGGACATGCCAGAGACTGTGATAAAAGGTCAAGTCAAGTCACCTTTATTTATATAGTGCTTTAAACAAAATACATTGTGTCAAAGCAACTGAAAAACATTCATTAGGAAAACAGTGTGTCAATAATGCAAAATGACAGTTAAAGGCAGTTCATCATTGAATTCAGTGATGTCATCTCTGTTCAGTTTAAATAGTGTCTGTGCATTTATTTGCAATCAAGTCAACGATATTGCTGTAGATGAAGTGACCCCAACTAAGCAAGCCAGAGGCGACAGCGGCAAGGAACCGAAACTCCATCGGTGATAGAATGGAGAAAAAAAACCTTGGGAGAAACCAGGCTTAGTTGGGGGGCCAGTTCTCCTCTGACCAGACGAAACCTGCAGCAAAGTCAGATTGTGCAGAAGAATAATCTGTTTCTTGTGGTCTTGTCCAGGTGGTCATCTAAGACAAGGTCTTTACAGGGGATCTGTATCTGGGGCTCTAGTTGTCCTGGTCTCCGCTGTCTTTCAGGGATGTAGAGGTCCTTTTTAGGTGCTGATCCACCATCTGTTCCGGATACGTACTGGATCCGGGTGACTGCAGTGACCCTCTGATCTGGATACAGACTGGATCTGGTGGCTACGGTGACCTCGGAATAAGAGAGAAACAGACTAATATTAGCGTAGATGCCATTCTTCTAATGATGTAGCAAGTACATAGGGTGTTATGGGAAGTGTTCCCGGTTCCGGTTTACCTAATTAATGCAGCCTAAAAATCCTTTAACGAATTTGGATATTAAAAGCATATTAGTATGTTATGTGTAAGCCAGGTTAAAGAGATGGGTCTTTAATCTAGATTTAAACTGCAAGAGTGTGTAAAAAGGTAAAAACAAAATATCCTGTCCACAATCACTTTTATATATTGAAAATATATATTTCCCCAAATCAGTGACATAATTTATGAACTTGGTAATTAAAGAGTTAAAATCTTGTATTTATCAAAAAAAAAAAAAAAAAACACCGGTAGTTTTGATCAAAAACATAATTTGAAAAAAATATTTATCTGATACATTTTTACAGCAGTTTAATTTAGTGGATGTTTTCATCCATGAACATAACGAAAGGGTTAGTGAATTTGCCCACAGTGTATTGTTGAGTTTTTGAAAATTTTCAAAGCATTTTCCCAAAATATGTGTCAAAATAAGATTTGTCACCAAAAATGATTGCGTTTGCTGAAACACAGAGAAAGTTGTGGCCAAAAGAATACTCAACTTTACCCCCTAGTGGACGAAAACATCCCCAAAAACGCATAAGGGTTAATTATTCATGCCCCAGTGCATGATGGGAAATATGGGATCATAACTTTGATATGTACTTAAAGAATCCTTGTAAACATAACAAACAATTCCAAGTAAAATATACCTTTAAGTTCAAACTTTAATTTCTACAAGCTTTATAATATTGAATGTACTTTTTTTTTATTCTTGCCTTAAGTAAATTATTTAATGTATTAATTATGTAGTATTTACTTCACCACAAAATCATTTTTATCAGTGTAGGGAACACACATACTGAGAGAATATTTTCCTGTGAATATACCACAAGACATTTTGGATGAAAAATGTCTGTCAAATGCATAGATGTAAAAGTATGTAAGGCTCTCAACCACATGCACAATGTGGAATTCATGGCTGTTGGTTCATTAAAATTAGAGTTGCCCAAACCAGATGATCCACAAAAGGCATGTCTTTATTTCTAATTTATCTTTTTTCTTTAACATTTTGCATTGAAATAATGACAAAATAATGAGAATACTCATTATCATAGGGGTTAATATCATTTATAGAGTCTAGAGTGAAAAACAAGCAAACCATGCAGTCATCTTTTTTTTCTCCTTGTCTGTGTTGTCTAGGTTGTATATAACTGTAGAACATCACTGTAGTGTTCAGCAATATATAGTACAAGCCATGGGTGAAATGGGTGACTTGGGAGCCCATTTAGCAGGAGGATCTGTAACCTTAACGGCCTTATTTTTTTGGTGTTTTATATGAAGGTATTTTTTGTGCGAAACAACTGAGCGTCTGTGACAGTGGAATTTGTAGTTGTAGAGAATAGCCACACATGTGTACCAGTAAATTTGAAGTCACAGACAAAAGTTGCAAACTTGTAATTTTTTTTTCCTCTTCCGCAAACACAACACAATAGTTACACCTTCTCGAATCCTATTCTATGAATCACAAATCAAGAAACTTGTACGCTCACATGCAAAACACATTCACACACTTGCATCAAAAATGCAAAGTCACGGACAAATTTTGTACATCCGCAAATCAGTATGTGAATTCTTGCAATGAAATTTGCACACTTGTAGAATGTTTTCTTATATAATTTTTTTTCCTTGGATGCACAAACACAAGTGCGTAACGACAACGGCGTGAATCTGCTGCTATGAATCTCAAATCTGTTTTTCACGTGCAAATGACAAGTTTCGTGCACTCTCCCTTTTGCACCACATATCTGTGTGACAAATGGTGTAAAAGTGATTTGTGCATCTCTAGAGGAAACGATGGGCACTGATCAGAGATCAAAGAGTTTTGGCCAATCAGAAGAGCTACACTATACGATTATTGTTATGTTAAATTTTGTGAATCTTATTGTTGTAGGGTGTATTTTGGAGCCATGAACTGGTAAGTTATAACGTCAGTTATTCAGTTATTATTTTCTAGTTTGTGGTCCCAGAATCTAAATTATGTCATTCATAACTCACCCTCATGTCGTTCCAAACCCGTGAGACCTTTATCTTCGGAACACAGTTTAAGATATTTTAGATTTAGTCCGAGAGCTCTCAGTCCCTCCAATGAAAATGTGCTGAATAAAGTTGTAATTTTTGGACCAAAATTTATTTTCAATGCTTCCTGTGCACGCTCAAGTCTCTCTGGGCTCATGCGCTATAGATATTAAATATTTTCGCATTTGAATTTTACCAAATCAAAAGTTATTAACCAATCAGTTTCAAAGATGGATCTGTAATTTCTTTACAATTTAATACTACTTAGTCATAATATTAGAAATGAATCAGGTGTTTGGATGATTTGTAAATAACCTTTAACCTGTAGCTCAATGGGCTAGTTGCATATCTCCGCCATCTTGGATTTCCGGTCTTGCGAGTGTGTGCGTAGATATTTCCGGTTGTGCTAAACGTCAGTGCTGGGAAACGGAGAAATCCAAATATTACCTTCTATATGTTTACAGGATTTATAATATCATTTCAAATGCAAATAAGATATACATTGCTATTATTACTATACTATAAATGTTAACTGAGCCAGTGGATTTGAAACTTGTGTATGTTTGGGTCTGGTGAATGAATTAAATACACTAATGTTCACTAAGTTGAACTCGTGGTGTGTATACACAGCTACATAATGTATATCTTACCAATTATGTAAATGTACAAATCACTTATTTCTCGAAAATATTTGTATTACATTGATTTTTTTAATGAAATATTTACCTCGTGAGATGTGGGCTGCGAATTATCTTCAGAAGTATCTATTTCTTAATTGTGCACATACATCAGTTAGTTTCATCATTATTTTCACAACATATTTTATTATTTTACACATTTAACTAATACATGACTAATTTTAATATCTGTTTTATCTGATAATTAATGCAAAAGAATAACAATATACCTGCTGCTCGGATAATGATTTATGTCAGTCAGATAATGATTTATGCTGCAGATCTTTCACAAAACATATAAACATTGATAAAAAACACACATGAATGCAAACAGCGATCTTTTAATTAATGCAAACCTACCATAATTACATTGTTTAATTGTACAGTTACAGTTATACATTATGTTATCAAATAAAGTTAATAAAACATGCTTTATCAGAAATCTCTGTACGTCTCGTTTGACAGTCAGAAACCTTGATCTTACATAACAGTCAGAACAAAATCAGCTCTTTGAAAATTTAAAGTATTGCATATTTGAGTGGTTTGTGTTTGAAAGAAGAAATCCCTGTGGACTGATTAACCTGACGTTGACACTGATCCGCATAATCAACAGAAAAATAAAGCAATCTCCGTGTTGTATCATGATGAATTTCCACACAGAAGTACGCAAAAATGTAGGGAGGATGTTTCCTCGTATCTTTGATATACCACTATCCGCTGTTAAATTAAAAAATCATTGATTATATCCATATAGCCAAGTTTCGTATGTAAGTTTCCCTCATAGTAAATGCGAGCATCGCAAGACCGTAAGTAAGTATGCACACACTCGCGTCGCTGAAGCTCACCGGCGCCATCTTGTGCACCGAGCCCATTGGTAGAGCATTGCGTTATCAAGCGCAAGGTTGGGGGTTTGATTCCCCGGGAACACATGATAGGTAAAAATTGATAGCCTGAATGCACTGTAAGTCGCTTTTAAGCGTCTGCTAAATGCATTAATTTAATTTAATTTAATTTAATTTAATTTAATTTAATTTAATTTAATTTAATTTAATTTAATTTAATTTAATTTAATTTAATTTAATTTAATTTAATTTCTGAACAATTTATCTAGACAAACAATAAAGCTCATGTAGTCATATAGGCCTATATATATTGTGTACTTGGATTTATATATATCTTCTGATTTAAGACAGAAATTAGACAGAACTATTATAAGATATGAGTAAGATTTGGAGATATAACACTATAATGAATTTTTCATATTTGCTATAAGATTACTAAATTATATTACATTATTAATGAATTTGCAGACAATGTAATTACATATATCTATCATATAACTGTAGCCATTGAAGTGCCACTGAATGTACGTATAGCTAATATTAAGTGAATTTTCATAAAAAAAAAAAAATCAGAACTGTAAACAGTCTTTAGGGCCTTAGGCTATAATATGTTGTTTTTAGATAAATTGCTCAGAGACTAGTTGGACAGAGGTTACAGTATGTGCAAATCATCCAAGCACCCAATTCCTGGCCATTTCTATTTCATTAACATTGATAAATATCATTAAACTGGAAATAATTAAAGATCCATCTTTGATTGTCAAAAGAATTCCAGGTTCAGTTCACTCAGCCAATAATATTTCACGTTGTATTTTCATCGGTCACTTGTGGAGATCTGATTGGTTAAAGCTTTGTTTATAGTACCTTTTATAACAGTGTTATAAAAGTACCCTATTTTACAGAGAGATGCAAATGTTTGCGCGAAAGGAGAGACCCGTTTTAAGTGCGTGCACTCTTTCCGGATGAGAGTAGCGTATATCTGACCGTGCGCGTCCAGTTTTGTGCTAGAGCAAAGGAAATCAGCGCGCCAGCGGAGAGATTCATTGTATTAATGTGCTTTCGATAATGCGCAATAATGCGCTCTCGACATTTGTTTGTAAAATAACCACATAATATTCACTTTGTTAGCAACAGACGTAATATATTATATTTGTTTGAGCAGGGGCATTTTTGTCCGATTAAGTGGCATCTTTGCCCAAAGTCCCCATGGCCAGCCTTACACACGCTCCGCCTATGGTTGTAAGTCACATATCTTGCCGTGTTACTGAATGCTACTTTACATAGAGCAGACAAAGACCACTTATAAATAATGATTCAAATAAGAAAAATATGATACATTTGTTTTGAACTAATTTTATTGTAATCAGTTTGATTATTTTCATGGTCCACCAACAGACAAACTGACTTTAAGTAACTTTGCAAGTATGTCAACATTCTACCTATCCCAACCTTAACCTAAGCCTACTAATACTCTAATGAGAGTTTGTTGACATGTAGTTGCAAAGTTGCTTATAGTCAAAAGACTGTAAGGGAACATAAAAATAAAATGTAACCTAATAAGTAAATGTAGTAGATTTAATATGATATTCATTGTATGTTATAAATAATCATACTCTTAAAAGTTATGACCACAAATATCTAAGTTTTATAATGTATTTTAATTGTTGTTATGATTATTCATGAGATGATACAACATATAAGGGGTTTTATAATGCCTTATGCATTCATTATAATGCTTTAGTAACACCCTTATAATGTATTATAAATATGGGCTTCATAGAAAGTGTTACCGAATGTATTTTCTCTCTCTTGTGCTTGCAGGTTCATTCCGAGAATCAACCCTGGTGCCACCAAATGCCTCAGTCACAGATCAGATGCAATTCAGAGGGTGCAAAGAAAAAGCATCAGCCTGAATCCCCTCATGGTGTTTCTCATCAGAAAGCATACTTAATTTAACACAACACCACAAACTCATTTTGACTCTATTTTATTACTGTAAAGCCTGTTTCGGGGGACTGTGAAGATGCCCTTTTTCAGCTAGTGCATATTAGAGGTCAAGACTTGTCATTAGTATTTTTAAAAAGAAAATGTTCAACGATTAAAAAGAATATTATCAGGACAATTGCTAATGAGTTACTGTGATTTTATGGGATTGGGGTTGTAAAAAAAAGAAAATTAAATGAAAATACAGTAATAATACATCCATATACTGTAAAATTTACAGCATTCTCTTTACAGTGTAGTTTAGGTGCTTATCAGTTGGCACCCGAACGAGCAGGAAGAAAAAGAAAACCAAAACTCTTGCGAACTGTGAGCATCTTCCAGACCTGACAGCAGCAAATACAGATAAAGGTAAATGTTCTTTCTTTTTCTGAAAACACTCACTGTAATACTGTACATTTGTTAATAATTTAAATATATTAAATATATTCAATCATCTCATATATGACACTCTAATTATAATATATTAAATAAAAGGGTTAAAACATTTTTTATAAAGTCTCTTTGTGAGGTGAAGCAGGCAAGGGGATTTTGTAAGTGCTACAAATTAACAAAAGACTACATGTAGATAATTTATCTGAAATAGTTATTTAATGGCAGATTATAGCTTGATACACTTTAAATTACAGAACAAGCAATGTTTGCGCTGTTTCTGCATGGCTTCGACCAATGGACACACGTCCTATAGAACCCAAGACAGTAATAGGGGCATTCCACCCATTTTTCAGAAACATATCTATGCATCCCCCACCCCTTCTTGCAGGGCATGTGAACGTGAAAAAATGCTAAATTTGGCAAAGGACAAATTCTGGATACAATATTATTGATCTTTCATACAGGCAAACATAAGAACCCAGAATTTGAACACAAGACCTAAAGTTGCATGTTAAGCATTTTCCTATAGAAAAACGTTATAGAAAATGCATAAGCATGTGAAACCTGGTGAAGTTTGATGTCAAAAGCAGATTGTATGGACAAAAAAGCAAAAAAGCCAAAAAAGCCAAAAAAAATAAAAAAATAAAACAATTATATAAAAATATTTCAAAGATTTAATCAAAGGCCTGGTGTGGTAAGTACTGGCCTTCAGTTTTAATCACAGGAAACCGAGCAGTCTTTGTCGTTGGCTGTGATGGCTGTGAGCAGCGTAATGTACATAGTGACCTGATCCTGTGTTGACAGAGAGCCAGGTGGTCAAACACACGCAATCCACGACACACATCCTATAGAACACAAGACAGTAATAGGGGCATTCCACCCATTTCTCAGAGCCGCGCTGATTACTGAAATATCACAGAAATATGTAAAACAATTCTCCATAGAGAAAGATAATAGCCTTACGAGCATCTTCAAAAATGTGATATGTCTGTTTGGGGCATATGCATCACTGTATAAACAGCTAATCTCCGACATCAACAAGACAAGTGCATTTTAGTGACCTTATATTTAACATATAATAACACATTTAACATATGGTGCAGCCATTTGTAATTTTAGTGCGACTATCGCTTCTAGTTATTTTACCTCTATATCAGTCTCTTATGCTGCTTGATATTGCAAACATTTATTTAGTGTTACATTTATAATCATAAACACACTAATTTGTAGTGCAATAGTTTTACCGTTTACTGTACTTTTTTATTCTTCTAATTAGTTACCTACAGCAGCTAATAAATCAGAAGTCTGGCACATTTACAGAAAATTGTTTACTTCCAAGTTGCAAAATAAGGTGGCTAAAACCCTCCCCATCAGCCATTTATACTCATTTGGCACTTTGTCATAAAACATACTCTTATTCAAATAATTATGCATCCTATCTAGTGCAGAAACAGCTTCACCTCCCTTTAAATGTGTTTTCAAATCACTGCACATATCTGCTCTCTTATCCTCCCTTCTGTATGCTAATATCCTCTCCACAGTTGCACATGCCTAATAAAGCTTTACAAGTAAAAGTATCACATCTGCCTCATGGTCATTGGAGCAGGATATTCAATATTTTCACCTGCACACACCGCTGACCAGTAAACATGCCTCTATCCACACTTGTTTGAGGGCCCATCTGGTGTCCTGCATTAAAAGCTCCTATTTAAACAATAGGTCCTAGGAACGGAAAAGGGCAGATTGCACCAGAACCTCCAATAAAAACAAGCAGTGCATGACATTTACCTCCTCGCACTGGCTTAGATCACCGCTTGCCCACTGTTCCTGCTTACTGCCTGTAAAGAAAAATGTCAATTTCAGGAGATAGACCTCAGTCTGTCACTTTCTCATTAACATTACATCATTTAACAGTGGGAGAACATATAACACTTGCACAAAATGCAGTTATTTACATATGGATTTACCATAAAATCAGCATGAATGATACAAAAAATGTCAACCTGTTTTTAGATTTGTGAAAAATGTGGCCTGGTTTATTGTCAAAGGCACTGGGTCCGAGATTTACATCGAAGAGGTGTTAAGAAAAATAAGCAGGCAGGTGACATTGGTCTTTTGGGAGTGGTGCCACCTAGTGGCGAAGAACGTGCTTTTGTAGGGATCTGATAGCAATGATGTGTGTCATAATCGGAGAGAACTATCTACTGTAAAGTTCCCAGTCGTATCTGTGAGCCACTTACCACAACTGTTGATTGCTCTGGAGCTCTGGACACGCACAGCCCTAAAAGGGCCTTCACTGGTGACATGTATGGCAGGAGACATGATAAAATCCATTTAAGCCTCCTGTTGTTTAATAAATAAATAAATAAATAAGCTGTGAGTACACTGGTTCCCATGCAATTTGCCAACAATTAGCAGACACTATTAAGACACATTAAACATCCATGTAAAAACTCACACAAATATGCGAGGAATGCAATAATTCATATCTATTTAATTTGCATTATTCTATTGTGTTATGGGTTAATTGGATGTGCCTATATATATATATATAAAATAGGTAAAAATGTATACCCTGAATGCACTGTAAGTCGCTTTGGATAAAAGCGTCTGCTAAATGCAGAAATTGTAATTTTTTATTTAATTTTTACATTTTTTAGGTGAACAGACACAAAATAAAATTAAAATAAAATATATTTTCCAATCTGACTGCTTCTTGTAGGACCTATTTGCAGATAACTAAAGTACTGTATAAATAGCATCTAACATTATTTGTATTCAAGTAGTATGTATTGCTATCTGTACTTCCTTTGTGTTTTTCTTATGTGTTTTTTCTCAAAACCTTAAGGGTAAAGGCTAAGGGTCTTTTTCTTAAACCCTGCGAAGAAACTGTTTCTTTTCAATGCTGCTACACTAATAATTGAGATCCCAAAAAAACTAACAACCTTTTTGACAGTGAAACTCAACTACATAAATAAAAATAGCAAAAAAAAACAAAAACAAAAAAAAACTAGTTGGTAAAATTAAGTCTCAAGTTCTGAAAACAACAATTTAACTTCATTATTACATTACACAACATAGCCACTAGAACCAATTGACATACATAAATGGAAACACACACACACACACACACACACACACCTTGTTGTAGCTAATCGTAGCTCTGTGCAGCTGTTTTTTTTCTCTAGAATCTTTATCTTAGTGTCACTCTCTGTTTTTTAAAGTGATAAAATATAACTTAATTCACACCATATTTCTGATATTATCGATCAATCTTATCAGATTAATGTTGATCATTCACTTTTATTTTATATCCGTGAGTGCAGTACACCTGCAAAGCGTAAGCACTCGTTAGCTTGTCATTAGCGTTTTCATTCGAACCTATCGCTGTTTTCTTTTCTCCTCTCCTCTCTCTCGCTCCAGTTTTTCACAAGTTCATCAAACAACTGTGGTAAGAATATTTCATCAAGCACGGTGAGTAATGGCTTCTCCTGCTATTGTTATTTGCACCTCTTGCCACATGTACAGTTTATCTATCTCTGTCGCTGATGAGGGATTCACATGTGATAAATGCAGGGAAATAGTTAGGCTGACAGAGAAGATTTCAGAATTAGAGACACGCATCCAAACTTTAATTGAGAACAGTAAGATTGTTAGTGCTCTAGATACGGCTTTGGATACGTCTAGCTCAGGGATTCCTGTAGATTGTTCAGTTCCGGCAACAGAGCCCCTGCAGCAGGGCAACTGGGTGACAGTGAGGCAGCGTAGTCGTGGGTCAAAACACCGCTCTTCTGTTCCGATCAAAACATTAAACAGGTTCTCCCCACTCAGTGATGCACCCACTGAGAAACCTGATGAAAGTGCTCTAGTTATTGGTGATTCTATTGTACGGAATGGGAAAATAGAGAAACCAGCCACCATAGTCAAATGTTTACCAGGAGCCAGAGTCCCTGACATCTTGGCAAATTTAAAAGTGCTGGCTAATGCTAAACATAAATACAGTAAGATTGTTATTCATGCCGGCGCTAATGATGTTCGACTTTGCCAGTCAGAGATCACTAAAAATAACATTAAAGAGGTGTGTGAACTTGCAAGCACGATGTCAGACACTGTAATATGCTCTGGCCCCCCCCCCCCCCCCCCTGCTTACCGTTGTGACGAGATGCATAGCAGATTGTCATCACTCAATTGGCTGGATGTCTAAGTGGTGCCCACAGAATAACATAGGTTTCATAGACAATTGGACGAGCTTTTGGGACAGACCTGACCTGTTGAAAAGAGATGGTCTTCATCCCTCTTGGGGTGGCATCACTCTTCTCTCTAGAAATATGGCAAATAGTCTTAGTGTTTATACTTGAATAACTGGGGCCCAGGTCAGGAAGCAGACAGACTGGCTAAACCGACCGTCTGCTTGCTGCCTCACGTCACAGAGGTCAGCTAATTCTCAGCACATAGAAACTCTTTCACCTAGATATCACACTATAGAGACTGTGTCTGTTCCCTGAACTAGAAAATACAAAAAAACGTCCAAACCAAGTTAAGATTAACAATTGAATTGATGTTCAACTAATAAAAAACAGATGCAATATGGATAAACAAATGATAAAGCTTGGCTTATTGAATATCAGATCCCTTTCTACGAAAACAATACTTTTACTTTTACTTTTTGTAAATAATATGATCACTGATCATAATCTAGATGTGCTCTGTTTGAAAGAAACCTGGCTAAAACCTGATTATTACATTATTTTAAATGGGTCCACCCCCCAAGATTACTGCATGAGTCGCGTCTAAATGGCAAATGGGGTGGTGTTGCTTCAATATAGACAACATTTTCAGGATTTCTCAGAGGGCAGGCTTCAAGTATAACTCGTTTGAAGTAATGTTGCTTCATATAACATTATCCAGAGAAACAAATGTTAATGATAAATCCCCTGTTATGTTTGTACCGGCTACTGTATACAGGCCACCAGGGCACCATACAGACTTTATTAAAGAGTTTGGTGATTTTACATCCGAGTTAGTTCTGGCTGCAGATAAAGTTTTAATAATTGTTGATTTTAATATCCATGTTGATAATGAAAAAGATGCATTGGGATCAGCATTTATAGACATTCTGAACTCTATTGGGGTTAGACAACACATTTCAGGACCTACACATTGTCGAAATCATACTCTAGATTTAATACTGTCACATGGAATTGATGTTGATTGTGTTGAAATTATGCAGCCAAGTGATGATATCTCAGATCATTATTTAGTTCTTTGCAAACTTCATATAGCCAAAATTGTAAATTCTACTTCTTGT
This sequence comes from Carassius carassius, assembly GCF_963082965.1. Lineage (NCBI taxonomy): Eukaryota > Metazoa > Chordata > Actinopteri > Cypriniformes > Cyprinidae > Carassius > Carassius carassius. Next base: position 26,926,309 of record NC_081785.1, read on the forward strand.
TACAAGTATGGAAGAACCATCACTTCTACCAAAAAAAAACTGCTTTTTAAGATATCTTCCTGATGTATCCAAATTCCATAGCATATCCAAAACCTCAGAACAACTTGATGATGTAACAAAATACTATGGACTCTCTCTTTTCTAGCATTTTAAATACAGTTGCTCTTTTACGCTTAAGGAAGGTTAAGGAAACCAGTATGACACCATGGTAAAATGAGCATACTCGCACCCTAAAGAAAGCAGCCCGAAAAATGGAGAGCAGCTGGAGGAAATCAAAACTAGAGGTATTTCATATTGCTTGGCGGGAAAGTAACCTATCCTATAGAAAAACATTAAAAACTGCTAGATCCGATTACTTTTCTTCTCTTTTAGAAGAAAACAAACATAAACCCAGGTTTTTATTCAATACAGTGGCTAAATTAACGAAAAATAAAGCCTCAACAAGTGTTGACATTTCCCAACATCACAGCAGAAATGACTTTATGAACTACTTTACTTCTAAAATCGATACTATTAGAGATAAAATTGTAACCATTCAGCCATCAGCTAAAGTATTGCATCAGACAGTGCACTATAGACCCCCCGAGGAACAGTTCCACTCATTCTCTACTATAGAGGAAGAATTGTATAAACTTGTTAAATCATCTAAACCAACAACATGTATGTTAGACCCTATACCATCTAAGCTCCTAAAAGAGGTGCTTCCAGAAGTCATAGATCCTCTTCTGACTATTATTAATTCCTCATTATCATTAGGATATGTCCCCAAAACCTTCAAACTGGCTGTTATTAAGCCTCTCATCAAAAAACCACAACTTTACCCAAAAAGAACTAGTTAATTATAGACCAATCTCGAATCTCCCTTTTCTGTCCAAGATACTAGAAAAGGTGGTATCTTCACAATTACATTCCTTCTTAGAGAAAAATGGTATATGTGAGGATTTCCAGTCAGGATTTAGGCCGTATCATAGTACTGAGACTGCTCTCCTTAGAGTTACAAATGACCTGCTCTTATCATCTGATCGTGGTTGTATCTCTCTATTCATTTTATTAGATCTTAGTGCTGCGTTTGACACAATTGACCACAACATTCTTGTGCATAGACTTGAACACTTTGTTGGCATTAATGGAAGTGCATTAGCATGGTTTAAATCGTACTTATATGACCGCCATCAGTTCGTAGCAGTGAATGAAGATGTATCATATCGATCACAAGTGCAGGATGGAGTACCTCAAGGCTCAGTACTAGGGTCGCTACTCTTCACGCTTTCTATGTTACCCTTGGGAGATATCATCAGGAAATATGGTGTTAGCTTTCACTGTTATGCTGATGATACTCAGCTCTATATTTCTTCACAGCCCGGTGAAACACACCAATTTGAAAAACTAATGGAGTTCATAGTCGATATAGAAAACTGGATGATGAGTAATTTCTTACTGCTAAATTCTAAAAAAACAGAGGTGTTAATTATAGGACCTAACAATTCTGCATGTAATAACCTAGAACACTGTCTAAGACTTGATGGCTGCTCTGTCAATTCTTCATCATCAGTTAGGAACCTAGGTGTGCTATTTGATCGCAATCTTTCCATAGAAAGCGACGTTTCTAGCATTTGTAAAACTGCATTTTGCCATCTCAAAAATATATCTTTTAGGCTGCATTAATTAGGTAAACCGGAACCGGAAACACTTCCCATAACAACCTATGTACTTGCTACATCATTAGAAGAATGGCATCTACGCTAATATTGGTCTGTTTCTCTCTTGGTCCGAGGTCACCGTGGCCACCAGATCCAGTCTGTATCCAGATCAGAGGGTGGATCAGCACCTAGAAAGGACCTCTACATCCCTGAAAGACAGCGGATACCAGGACAACTAGAGCACCAGATACAGATCCCCTGTAAAGACCTTGTCTCAGATGACCACCGGGGCAAGACCACAGGAAACAGATGATTGTGGCTAGCTTAGTTGGGGTCACTTCATCTACAGCGATATCGTTGACTTGATTGCAAATAAATGCACAGACACTATTTAAACTGAACAGAGATGACATCACTGAATTCAATGATGAACTGCCTTTAACTGTCATTTTGCATTATTGACAAACTGTTTTCCTAATCAATGTTGTTCAGTTGCTTTGACGCAATGTATTTTGTTTAAAGCGCTATATAAATAAAAGTGACTTAACTTGACACACACACACACACACACATATAGTTATGTTTATTATTATTATTAGTATTATTATGTTAAATCTTCACTGATACTTCACTTTAAAAAAACTTACCTTGCCATTGGTAAGTTTTTCGTGGCCATGTTCACTACTGTAAATGGATTTATAGTAGGGATAAATTACAGTACAGACCATATATTTTTGAACAACAGACTGTAACAGACTGTAATCACATTTTACAGTATCTTATTGTACATATTACAGTAAAATGTTGTTCAAATTACAATAATTAGTTACAGTACATCATTAAACTGTAAAAAACAAACAAACAGACAAACAAAAAAGCTTAACATTTCCGGTAAAAAATTCTATGTGTGGTTGCCAGAATTTTACCATAAAAATATAGTAGCAACATTTACAGTTAAATACCATAATTTAATTAACTGATCACATGTTAATATACCAACATATTGAGATACTAAAATCTTTTTTGTAATTTTGTAATACACTGATAACCACCAAATGCATGTGGGGATGTGAGTCACGTGATATCACAAGCACTTTTTAAATATTAACATATATAGAAGGTGCACCGTCTCATTCACACAAACACTAAACACCATCATGGTAACACATAATGCAATAAACATTCATTTAACAACAAAAAACTGATAAAAAGAAATAGTTACTTCCAAAAAAAAGAAACATCACATTTGAAATGCAGGGAACTTGGAATGTCAATTTACAGTTATTCACTGTAAATTATATTATTTTTTACTTCCATAAACGTTATTCTACTGTAAAATTACATGCAATTTCCAATACATTTTTTCACTGTATATAGTAGGGAAATTCACTGTTACTCACTTAACAGTTTTTTTTTACTGTTGCTACTGTAGCATTTTTGAATTTTTTTTTACCATAAAATTGACTGCCATTTTTTACAGTGTAGGATACACACACACACACACACACACACACACACACACATATATATATATATATATATATATATATATATATATATATATATATATATGAATACACACACACACACACACAAGGTACTATTAAATTATCCATAAGCAGCATGATAATAAGCTTGTACTCTTTTTCACACTAAATAAACAATACATTTATTATTAAAAAAGTACACACAGTATGTGAGATTTGATCCTTGGAAGTAAAAGATAAGCTATTTAAAGATCAGTTCACCCATCTATAATGTTTGGATTCATATGGATGAGAGACAAACCACATTCAAATCTGTGGGTTAGTAAAGTAACATGAGAAATCTACAGGATAATTCTACGGGAGTTTCAGGGTGAAGGTTATGCTCTCAGATTACAGGGGCATTTGTGTAGTGGGTGCTGATGAACAACAGACTGGCATTCACTTTCTGCCCCTCTGAGGAGGACGTCACCAACTCCACACTGGGATTGGGATCAGCATTTATAGACATTCTGAACTCTATTGGTGTTAGACAACACGTTTCAGGACCTACTCATTGTCGAAATCATACTCTAGATTTAATACTGTCACATGGAATTGATGTTGATGGTGTTGAAATTATTCAGCCAAGTGATGATATCTCAGATCATTATTTAGTTCTTTGCAAAATTCATATAGCCAAAATTGTAATTCCAACTTCTTGTTACAAGTATGGAAGAACCAGAATCTTCTGCACAATCTGACTTTGCTGCAGCCTGGAATTGAACTACTGGTTTCGTCTGGTCAGAGGAGAACTGGCCCCCCAACTGAGCCTGGTTTCTCCCAAGGTTTTTTTTCTCCATTCTGTCACCGATGGAGTTTCGGTTCCTTGCCGCTGTCGCCTCTGGCTTGCTTAGTTGGGGACACTTCATCTACAGCGATATCGTTGACTTGATTGCAAATAAATGCACAGACACTATTTAACTGAACAGAGATGACATAACTGAATCCAATGATGAACTGCCTTTAACTATCATTTTTGCATTATTGACACTGTTTTCCTAATGAATGTTGTTCAGTTGCTTTGACGCAATGTATTTTGTTTAAAGCGCTATATAAATAAATAAAGGTGACACTGGATCCAAAGCTTAGCCAGCTGCCTCTTACACCCTGCATGGAGCTTTTGCCAGAGCCCACCACAGACATGGAGCCTGATCCTGCTGTATATCCCGGTGAGTGGAGTCCTGACCACACTCACCCAGCTGAAGATGATCTGCTGCCTCTGTAGAATTTTATGAGGATTTAGAAGAGGATAATGCCGAAGTTCTCCCATCCCCATTGGTTCCACCCAGCTCAGAATCTCCTGCGTCTCTGCTGGTTCCTTCGTCGACCAGTCTAAAGCTCCCTTCAGCATCATTACTCCCACCCAGCCTCCCTCTCCCTCCTCAGCCAGTGCCAGTCAATCCTTCTTCAATCCTCCATCTCTGCTGGCTCATGTCATGCCTTGGTGAGACCATCCCCTAGCTCCACTTCTGGCCACAGAGCCCCAGACTTTATCTCAGCCCTCCGATTAATTTACTCCACCTTGTCTCCTTGGTGTCTAATGCTAAATATTAAGCATATTTGCAGCAGCATTTATACATCTGTGTTCATACACATTAAATATAAAAAATTCAAGGATTGCAAAGTATAAGATTTTTTTGTAGGCGAAATATATATATAAATGCCTACATGACATAATAGATAGTCATCGCATGTGTCAGAATCTATTTGCTCGCACACGAGCAGCTCCATTTCATCTCGGCGACGCGTTCTGTCTTTGCGCTTGCCAAATTCCGCCGTGTATGCAATCGCTCTAAGGACACGCAGATAAGGCCATGAGAACAGGGTTAAACGAGACCAGCATTCTCGTGTAAGCGTTTCAACGGGGATTCGCTGTATTTAGCGGCGAAAAATCATTGTCACTGGTGTTTATTTCTAAGGTTGATGTCACATTAGCTGTGTGAGTGTTTCAGATGCACGCAGCTTCAAAAGCACACATTTATCGTTCTATAGCTTCTATCAAAGGGTTATAAGAACGTGACAAAAATAGCCACGTTTACATGTCTTTTATTTCTTCATCCAGATTTAAAGATTCGGTGGACCACATGAGATGTTATCTAATCCGATGTGGTGTTTACATATGCTTGTGCTTTGTTTTTGGGACATAAGTGGCTACGATGACATGCAAATTACCAGAGAAAAAAAAATGGCGTTGCATTAATATTTTTAATAGCTGCTTGCATTTGCTTGGAATTAACAGACTAATATTGAACCTCTAGTGTTCATTCGTGTGCTCAGTCATTTGGCCTGAACACGATCACATACACACTAAGGCCGTCTTCTATCGTACCACTGGTGTGGTCAGGGCCATTAAGTATACCCACTTGTTTTGTTGCTTCGCAAAATCTGTAATTTGCTATCATGAATTGTTCCCTTTAATGGTGTACCATACAGTTGTGAAACTAGTGATTCTTTGTTGTAATTGGTGCATTATCAGTTCTGTCATCTCACAAAAAGTGTGAAGCGGCGCTACGCACTGCATCTGCCAGCTGCATGCAAGAGCAGAGTCTCCCGCACAGCGCTGCGTTTGCGCAACAATGTAAAGTGATAAACCGCTTCATCCATTCAGATGTGACACAGAATTATTGATACTGTCGTGTCGTGTGACACATTAGAACTTTAAAGGTTCTGTAGTGTTGCTGGCTGAAAACATCCAGAATAATGTTAATGGCATGAAGAGGAAACCTGGAAAACACCAAGGCATGTCAATTCAGCAAGGGGAAATAACTGTAGCCTAAGACCTTCTTTAATGCAGCTCTGAAATGAATTGTATTATTATATATATATAAGGTACATTTAAATGATAAAATATATGATTCTCACCAAGTTTTGTTAAATCATGAATCACGAGGGGGCAGCTTATGAATGCAGATAGTGCTTGCAATGAGCTATCTTACAACATTTACAAATGGGTTTATGAATCTGTAATAATTCATACAATGACAGGCAATTTTGGTCAAGTGTTTTTATTGAGCTATTCACTATCATAGGCTGCATCCGAAAACTGAAAAATGCTGCCTTCGGATGGTTGCATTCCAAGGTAGGAAGGCATCAAGGCACATCCGAAATCAATGTCAGCTTCATTTCCTGTCTCCTGAGATGACTTCATTTGGCCGGTTTTTGAAGGCAGCATAGATGTATCCTTCGCTGCCTTTGATATCCCATAATCCCATGCATTCCATTCTGTGACCGTTAAGCTAAAAAATAAAAATGGCGTCTGAAAGTTGCGTTCGGTGGTCAGTTTGTGTGTAAATGTATGTTTCTGAACAACTTTTTCCACTTATGTAATTTCTAGCGAGAAATTAATATTGCAGTAATGAAATATCCACTTAGTTATAACCAAAGCTCTCTATATTTTGCTGTAGATCATTAAACCATTACTCCGCCTCAGAAGCCTGTCCGAAATCCATTTCATGAGGTGCCTTCGGGAAAAAAAATCATTGCCTGCAAAGTCATTGACTGATTAGACAGCAAGGCAGCAAGTCACTTGCCTAAGTTTTCAGATGCAGCCATAGTGTTGTTTCTAAGCTGAATAGCAGTTAATTGTGCTTCACTTATTACATCAGCTTTCTGCTCTGGTCATGAGATTCCAGATTCCATTCTAATGTGTGTTATTGTATAACTGGAGTTTTATCATCTTTGTCCACTATTTCCCAGTCTCTACTGTAATGTCAGTGTCTACTAATCACTGAATGCACAGTGTTGCCGACATCACATTCCCATTCTGATGACCGACTATTAATGTGATTACATGGGTACAAGTAATCAGTTTAACATGTTTACATGGCAGGATTTTAATTTAGTTCGGTTACAGAAGGTTATTCTACCTCTCAACAGATTACCATTTCGGTTTAGGCATTTTTATTCTGACAGAGGTGTTTATATGGAGCATTTTCATCCATACTGGGTGCCATTCTGAGTTTCCGAAGGGTGCATGTTAGACTTAAATTGAATGATATACAAACTGCCATCGTATTAGGCTGCTGCTGCTGCTAGGGGTGTATGCTTGCCCCATACAGTTCTCTCAAATATTTTGCATACGCAGCTAAGCAACATGCTTGTTGTATGCTTCTCTCCGAGTTTGGGTGATGCTTCCCCCATAAATATAGTATCAAGCATCGTTTCTCATTGCTGGCCATTCAAACTGCATCAGTTGTGTTGGGGAGTTTGTCTTGCTGCTCTCCCCGCTCTGTCCAAGCATGGCTGCATGGACAGGCATGTGGAGTTGTAACCCAGTGGCAATACAGAGTTAAAATTACTTTAAAAAATTGTATTAAAATAGTGTAATATCTCTTTAGAAAAAAAAAAACAGCCAAAATAGTATAATATCCCTTAGGAAGAAATCAGCCAATCAGGAGTGATAGTTCCTCCCCTAGTTGAACATGATTGACAGGACACGAGGCAAATTGCGTGATTCAACCATGCGCGTGAGTATGTGAGAGAAAGAGAGAAGACGAACATGATTGATGGCGACTGGAAACGAGAGGAAATTTAAAGATATAAAGTTAACAGAGTGATAAAAGTGAGTGTATTAGCAAGCTAAAGAACCAACACAGAAGACAGAATAAGGAGGAGCAACCGAGAGTTTGGAAAACTCAGTTTTCCACCTGTATTTGTCTCGGTAAGCTAGTGAACTCCATGATGTTAATATTGCTTGCTAACTGTGATACAAAGTTTACAAAGAGTACAGAAATAGTAAGCTGATATTTAAGTTACCTGAACACAGCTGTTTTTATGTTCATTTGTTTTGTTTTAAGGAATAGCTGAGTGAATTACACAGCATTTCTATTGAAGGGAATGTTATAAAAAAATACTATATGGTTTCTATGATGGTTTTATTTTAATGTTGTGAGTGGAAATGTTAAACTTTAATGTTTAAATTCTGCTTTGACTAGATAAAACATTTTGTTTTAAAAAGGGTACTCAAATTAGAGTATTAATATTGCAACTACAGCTATGTGTTGCAACTTAACTTATGTATAGCCTGTATTGTTTACAGTTTTTTCTCTAATCCAGGGATATAAGAGTATGCCATTTTTGTTGATTTATTATCAGCTGTTATTACTTAAGTATAAGGTTGTGTATGTTATATTCTAGAAATTGAGTTGAGATTTGAAGTTGAACTAAAGTGTGATAAATAGGACTGAACATGTGATCATTTAGTATAATGCAGCATGTGATTCTTAATGTTACACGGTTGTTATGCTTTAGTATGACTGTTGTACAACATATATAGAACATTATTTTAAATTTCCTGTTTGAAATAAACAGGTCAGGTCTTATGAACAGAGTAAAAACTACTTGGAAGATCCTTCTCTATTGATGGCGAGCCTCCCAGTGTGATCGTGAAGAGACGCAGACCAACTCATCGAATGTTTCCCCTGGTGGAAGGAAAGTATCAGTCGCCTGAACTGGTACCCACTTTCATCCAAGTGCAAACTTCCTTTTAAAAGGAGGAACTGTCACAGAACTGGTGACACACACTTTTGACACTGAACTATTGACAGGATTGATTAATACAGAAAGTGATCACGAAACAGACTTTAACGACTACAAAAGGACAAAATCAGAGACTCATTTATTTTAAAGGGCCCATTTTTTTATTTTTTATTTTTCATATACAACCCGAATTCCGGAAAAGTTGGGACGTTTTTTAAATTGTAATAAAATGAAAACTAAAGGAATTTCAAATCACATGAGCCAATATTTTATTCACAATAGAACATAGATAACGTAGCAAATGTTTAAACTGAGAAATTTTACACTTTTATCCACTTAATTAGCTCATTTAAAATTTAATGCCTGCTACAGGTCTCAAAAAAGTTGGCACGGGGGCAACAAATGGCTAAAAAAGCAAGCAGTTTTGAAAAGATTCAGCTGGGAGAACATCTAGTGATTAATTAAGTTAATTGATATCAGGTCTGTAACATGATTAGCTATAAAAGCTTTGTCTTAGAGAAGCAGAGTCTCTCAGAAGTAAAGATGGGCAGAGGCTCTCCAATCTGTGAAAGACTGCGTAAAAAAATTGTGGAAAACTTTAAAAACAATGTTCCTCAACGTCAAATTGCAAAGGCTTTGCAAATCTCATCATCTACAGTGCATAACATCATCAAAAGATTCAGAGAAACTGGAAAAATCTCTGTGCGTAAGGGACAAGGCCGGAGACCTTTATTGGATGCCCGTGGTCTTCGGGCTCTCAGACGACACTGCATCACTCATCGGCATGATTGTGTCAATGACATTACTAAATGGGCTCAGGAATACTTTCAGAAACCACTGTCGGTAAACACAATCCGCTGTACCATCAGCAGATGCCAACTAAAGCTCTATCATGCAAAAAGGAAGCCATATGTGAAGATGGTCCAGAAGCGCCGTCGTGTGCTGTGGGCCAAGGCTCATTTAAAATGGACTATTTCAAAGTGGAATAGTGTTTTATGGTCAGACGAGTCCAAATTTGACATTCTTGTTGGAAATCACGGACGCCGTGTCCTCCGGGCTAAAGAGGAGGGAGACCTTCCAGCATGTTATCAGCGTTCAGTTCAAAAGCCAGCATCTCTGATGGTATGGGGGTGCATAAGTGCATACGGTATGGGCAGCCTGCATGTTTTGGAAGGCTCTGTGAATGCTGAAAGGTATATAAAGGTTTTAGAGCAACATATGCTTCCCTCCAAACAACGTCTATTTCAGGGAAGGCCTTGTTTATTTCAGCAGGACAATGCAAAACCACATACTGCAGCTATAACAACAGCATGGCTTCGTTGTAGAAGAGTCTGGGTGCTAACCTGGCCTGCCTGCAGTCCAGATCTTTCACCTATAGAGAACATTTGGCGCATCATTAAACGAAAAATACGTCAAAGACGACCACGAACTCTTCAGCAGCTGGAAATCTATATAAGGCAAGAATGGGACCAAATTCCAAAAGCAAAACTCCAGCAACTCATAGCCTCAATGCCCAGACGTCTTCAAACTGTTTTGAAAAGAAAAGGAGATGCTACACCATGGTAAACATGCCCCGTCCCAACTATTTTGAGACCTGTAGCAGAAATCAAAATTGAAATGAGCTCATTTTGTGCATAAAATTGTAAACTTTCTCAGTTTAAACATTTGCTATGTTATCTATGTTCTATTGTGAATAAAATATTGGCTCATGTGATTTGAAAGTCTTTTAGTTTTCATTTTATTAAAATTTAAAAAACGTCCCAACTTTTCCGGAATTCGGGTTGTACATGTTATGCAATTGTGTTTCAACTGTTATTTGCAACTTAATGTGAGTAAAGGTTACTGGTTACTACTTACCTGGTCTGATATTTTCTTTTATGGATACAGTTTATATCACTTGGCTCCTTTCGAACCTAGCACAGTGTAAGCTTATGTTTAGTGTGTATCACGGTTACATAAACTTGGCGAGCCAGCCAGGAGCTTTGTGAGTAGACTGAGTAGACCTGCGGTTAACACTTTGAATTACATTTTTTTTAGTTAAAAGTTTGAAAATTTTAGGGTTGAGTGTTACATCTGTAAAATGGAGATTGTTGAGAACGAAAATATCAAAGTACCAAATTCAATCATATTAAGTGGGTTATCCTATACCCCTGTAGATGAGGAGATTTTCTCTTAGGATCTTTAAGATTGAGAATCCTGTGTCTGAATATCACAAACAAGTCATCATTGAGTTTAAATCAGGTGCACCACTGCAGTCACTTGAACTATACTGCCACTAGATAGACCCAGTTCTGAGGACTCCAATGTCATACACCACGTAAAAACACTAGCTAGTGTTCACAGCAGCAAACTAGGCACTGAAGTCACTCACACTTTTCTGTCTAAACTTAGAAACATAGCCAGATTAAGTGGTGTATCATTTGAGGACATGTTGCGAGGGGAGTTGACAAGGATTACAGAAACTATTGGAGCACAGGCCCCAGTGGAAGAAGTAGAGACAGTTCATGAGCCAACTCCGCCAGTGAGTGAAAGGATAGAGCCCATCTTACCTACGACTCAAGCTCAGCCCAGACCCACACCAGCTCAACTGGGACAACATCATAACTCCACTGAAACTCCACTTAACCCTCACTCCACTGGTGAATTAAATCAAACTGTTGGTGAAAGACAGTCTTAAATTGAACCAACAGCTACATTCACTCCATCTGTTATGAGGGATCACATGCCTAACTTTACCTTATCTCCTGATCACCTCAGCACACCTGAAGTTCAGCGGGTAGTGGTGGAACACATTGTGAAAAGTGCAGAAATTTCATCTCAATTGCACTCACCGGCCAAATTGAGGATTTTCTCAGGAAGAGTCCCTTACCCCGAACTATGAGGTGGATTATGAAACCTGGCGAACCAGTGTTGACTTATACTTGACTGATCCCACTGTTTCTCATTCACAGTTGGTGAGAAGAATTGTTGATAGCCTTATACCCCCTGCTGCTAATGTAGTGAAGCCTTTAGATCGTCATGCTACTCCACACGATTACCTGAGTTTGCTTGACTCTGCATATGCAACTGTAGAGGATGGTGATGAGATATTTGAAAAAATTTCTTAACACTCACCAGAATTTAGGTGAGAAACCATCTACCTGCCTTCATAGACTGCAGTCATCCTTGAGTGCCGTTGTGAAAAGGAGGGCTGTAAGTGCCAGTGATGCAGACAGACAGCTTCTCAAACAGTTCTGTAGAGGGTGTTGGGACAATACAGTGATCGCAACTCTCCAGCTGGAACAGAGACAAAATAAACCACCCACCTTCTCAGAATTTTTGTTGTTGTTGCAGACTGAAGAGGATAACCGAGCCACCAAGGCAAGTCGAATGAAGCAGCACCTCGGATTCACAAAAACAAAAGCCCAGGCTAATGCACAAGCTGTGTGTGTCGATGGAATCCCTGATTATGACATGAAAATCCAAGATAACAGTATGCCTTTGACCATAAAACTGATTCAAAAACAGATAGCTGACCTCCAAGCTCAGATTGCTGCTTTCACAGTTTCCAAGGGAGAGAAAGCAGTGAGAAATAAAGTGCCTAATGCTCAGAGGGCTAAGCCAAAAGAGAGCCAGCCTGTGTCTCAGAAGCAGTCCTCAGCCCAGTTTGTGACCACTAGGAGACCATGGCCTTGGTACTGTTTTAAATGTGGGGAAGATGGTCACATAATTAGCAGCTGCAGTAACCCTGCTAATCCTGTGCTGGTTGACGCTAAGAGAAAAGAGCTAAAAGAAAAGCAACAGGCTTGGGATGAGAAGATTGCATCAAGCAACCCCTCCACTTTAAACTAGAAGCGGTTCCTGTGTAAGGACGATGAGGAACCGAAAAACAGAAAAGTCTTCAAGAAAAGCTTAAGACCAAAGCAATATTGAAAGAACAGAAAGTAAAACAAGCCAGGAGTGTCCCAAAAGGACTTGTTGGACGAAAGAGGACAGCTAATGTTGAAGTTGGTGGAGTCGGGTGCAACTGCTTACTCGATACAGGTACGCAGGTTACCACCATATCCCAGTCGTTCTACAACGACCATCTGTTAGAGTACATAATCAAACCTGTGAGTGACATATTAGAGGTTGAAGGAGCTAATGGCGAACCTGTCCCTTACGCTGGATATGTGGCGATAAGTCTGAAGTTTCCTAAAGAGTTTATTGCTTCAGAACCAGAAGTAGAAACTCTAGCTTTGATAGTACCAGACACTCGCTCAAATAGCAGTATACCAGTACTCATTGGGAGGAACACTCTGGACCCTCTTTATGAGGAGTACTGTGATGACAACCCTCTCAGATCTACCACATTTTGTGGTTATACCCAAGTACTCAGAACCCTGCAGCTACGACACCAGCAACGCTTCGGTGGTAGACTTGGACTAGTAAAACTCAGAGGCAGTACACCAGCCACAATCCCTGCTGGTGAGATGGTCATACTACAAGGAGTTGCTGGTGCAAGAACCGTTACCAATGAGTCATGGGTGTTGTTGGAGCCTCCATCGATGTCATCCTTACCTGGTGGAATCTTCACAGACTGTTGTCTTATCACCATGCCAACTCAACATCCTTACAAGGTACCTGTAATACTGAGAAACGAAACGGAACATGATATAACACTACCAACTAACTTTATCATTGCTGAGCTAGCAGTAGTTCAAGACATTTTGCAAGATACTCATTCTTTTGAAAAACCTACTAACCCAGATGAAGAATCATTTCCTTGTGATAATCAGCGAGATGCAGCCACCTCTAGTCGACAAGAAAAAAAACTGGAGCTTGACTTTGGCGATTCACCACTTTCTGAGGACCTTGACTTCGGTCACACAACAAAAGTCAAACATCACATTCGTCTGAAAGATGAAACGCCATTAAAACAGCGAACTCGCCCAATACATCCACAAGATTTTGAAGCAGTGCGCCGCCATCTCAAAACCCTTCTTGATGCTGGAGTTATCAGGGAATCTGAGTCCCCCTTTTCATCACCAATTGCAGTCGTCAAAAAGAAGAAGGGTGATATCAGACTGTGTGTAGACTACAGAAAGCAAAACCTCCAAACTATCAGGGACACATATGCTCTACCTAATTTAGAGTGAAAGTGAAGTGACATTCAGCCAAGTATGGTGACCTATATTCAGAATTTGTGCTCTGCATTTAACCCATCCTAAATGCACACACACAGAGCACTGAACACACACACACACTGTGAGCACACACCCGGAGCAGTGGGCAGCCATTTATGCTGCGGCGCCCGGGGAGCAGTTGGGGGTTCGATGCCTTGCTCAAGGGCACCTAAGTCGTGGTATTGAAGGTGGAGAGAGAACTGTACATGCACTCCCCCCACCCACAATTCCTGCCGGCCCGGGACTCGAACTCACAACCTTTCGATTGGGAGTCCAACTCTCTAACCATTAGGCCACGAGAGGAGTCGTTTTCTGCACTCAGTGGGTCTCAATGGTTTTCTGTAATGGATCTAAAATCTGGATACTACCAGATCGAGATGGAGGAAAGCAACAAACAAAAAACTGCCTTTGTCTGCCCTCTAGGGTTTTGGGAATGGAACCGCATGCCACAAGGGATAACGAATGGACCCTCCACATTCCAGTGGTTGATGGAGAAGTGCATGGGTGATATACATCTGAGGGAAGTGCTCGTTTTCCTTTATGACTTGATTGTTTTCTCAAAGTATTTGGAAGAACATGAAAAACGACTGATCAGTGTCTTGAACCGACTTAGAGATAGTGGACTTAAGCTATCACCAGAAAAGTGCTGTTTATTCCAAACATCAGTACGTTACTTAGGGCACATTGTATCAAGGAACAGAGTTGAGATGGATCCAGAAAAGTTTAAAGCACTCAAGACCTGGCCGAGACCTCAGACCCTGAAAGAATTAAAATCCTTCCTGGGTTTCTCTGGTTACTATCGGAGATTTGTACAAGATTATGCCAAGATTGTGAAGCCTATGACCAACCTGACTGCTGGTTATCCACCAACTCAAAGGAGAAGCAAGCCAACCCAACAAACTGGCAAATACTTTCACTTCAAGGACCCTTTTGCGGAAAGATGTTCTCGAAAGCCTGCTGGCAAGCAGAGGTCCATCATAGACAAGCTCACATCGTCCCCTGTGTTAGGATTTGCAAATCCTAAATTACCATATACCCTTCACACAGATGCCAGTACGACTGGACTTGGAGCGGCATTGTATCAGGAACAGGATGGACAGAGCCGTGTCATTGCCTACGCCAGTAGAGGATTATCACGCAGTGAGGCAAGATACCCAGCACATAAGTTGGAATTTTTTGCCTTAAAGTGGGCTATCACTGAAAAATTCCATGACTACTTGTATGGTAACTACTTTCCAAGTTGTCACTGACAATAATCCACTGAGGTATATACTTACCACTGCTAAACTAGATACGTTTGACATCACATATCGGGCAGGCAAGCAGAACCAGGATGCTGACGGGTTGTCAAGGAGGACTCATGGTGATTTAATAAATGACAACCAGTCTCAGGGCGAAAGTCAGAGGATACATGAGTTCACTTCTCACCATCTGAATCCTGAGAGCAATGATTTCTGCTGCAAAGAAACAATCAGGGCGGCCTGTCAGTGCCATATTCTTGTTTGTGGTGAGGAAGACTTCACTAATCCTTGCTTAGTAGAGTCTCTAGCTATACATCCAGAGGCCGTCCCTACTGAGTTTGAGGAGGAAGGATTCCCAAATCTTCTTACAGTTCCAAAGTACAGCACAGATGAGCTAGCAAAACTACAAAGAGCAGACCCAGTTATCAGAAACATCATAGAATGTATTCAGGCCCAAGAACCTGTACCTACCAGTTGCAAGACTGAGTCACCAGAGTTTCAGCTGATGCTCAGGGAGAGGAGTCGTCTTGAATTGAAGGATGACCTATTGTACAGGAGACGACAGTGTGACAATAGACCAGTTTTCCAACTTGTTCTGCCACATGTGTGAAGGTCATCAGTACTTACCAGTCTCCATAACCAGATGGGACAAATGGGTATTGAACGTACTCTTGAGCTGGTTAGGTCAAGGTTCTATTGGCCAAAAATGGCTTCTGATATTGAGACAAAGATGAAGAACTGTGAGAGATGTGTCAAGAGGAAAAGTCAGCCAGAGAAAGCTGCACCTCTGGTCAATATCCACACCAGCAATATCCGTACTGCAGTCACCCGGATCCAGTACGTATCCAGACCAGATGGTGGATCAGCACCTAGAAAGGACCTCTACTGCCCTGAAAGACAGCGGAGACCAGGACAACTAGAGCCCCAGATACAGATCCCCTGTAAAGACCTTGTCTCAGAGGAGCACCAGGACAAGACCACAGGAAACAGATGATTCTTCTGCACAATCTGACTTTGCTGCAGCCTGGAATTGAACTACTGGTTTCGTCTGGTCAGAGGAGAACTGGCCCCCCAACTGAGCCTGGTTTCTCCCAAGGTTTTTTTCTCCACAGGCTACACAGGGGATTTATAAGACCTGCTGCTTTTGCCGGACCCGAGATCATTTCTATCCAGCCAAACACGGCCGTTGAGCAGCATTAAGCGCCATCGCGACAGCTGCTCTCCTCGCCAAGCAACACGGCGTGGCCAATAGACCGTGCAAGCTCCGCGCTCGCCTCGCTCGACACAACGATCGTGCCGCCCGAGACCGAGCTCTCCCCGAGCGCTGGATTGCAGCAGAAAGAAGCCAACCAGCCTGGGCTGAACCCCAGTTCTCACCGCGGCTCTGCCTTTCACCCCGGCATTTCGGCCGAGTGGCAGTTTGAGGCCGCTTCCTCTAGCGGCGCAGACCGCGCGATGTTAACCAATACATTTTCAGGCGAAGACGCTAAAAACAGGTTCTTCTTTTTCTTCATTGGATTTTTACGGCAGTTGGCATCCAAAGTGTTGCATCTAAAAGCAGGTTTGCGGCTAAAGTTTGTTAAACGACGTCACGACGCAGTTCCGTCTTCTTCTACTAGTGTTTTATGGCGGTTTTGGCAAACCAGCGTAAAGGTGCATTACCGCCACCTGCTGATCTGGAGTGTGGATTGCGCATAGATTTGGACTACAGATACAAACGTTCCGTCGGATGATGATGCCACTTTGATGCCACTTTTAACCACGAAGCCAAGGCATTACATTCGCCTTACCGCACACGTTTAAACCTCACGGAAATGATACAGACATAAGTTCCATGAGAAAAAAAAATAAAATAAAAAATTAATTTCCATGCAAGTTTTCTGGTAGGACCAAATCATTTAGGGACCTATTTCACCATTCACCGGTTCAATCACTCAAAATTCATCTAAAACGCATCTGCCTTCGTGTTTTGACGCAGGATAGCAAGTGTGAGTAAAATTACTGTCGCCTTTTAAGGACTGTAATACGAAAAAACTGGCAAGTAAATATCTTTAGAAACCACTTGGAAACGAATAACACATATTTGCTATTAACCCATTTGCTTGCAAGCATCGCCAATGGCCCCAGTTTATTATCGTTTCACTTTCACAGCACGTTAAACATCACTCTCTTACTTGATCTGGATAAACCCTGCATCAATTGAAAGTCTAAAGACTTTGGCTTTGATATTTGACCAATATTTCGATAAAACATCATTTCAGTGACAGTTATTTAGTAATTATGTCAGGAAAACGATTCCTATTCCTGAACGGTAAATGTCGAAGTGTTAGCTCGTGGACAAATGTTGATCATGGATCTAGTCAGAAAGAATCATGAGCAGAAACATCTTTATTTTGGGTATGTAAATTCTGTCTCTATGCCAAAAATGGGGGGTGACTGGTAAGGGGTTAACGTTACTGCTATAATCATGTCTTTCGGTACAACATCTTACAAGACTAAACATGCTTCAATGTCAATGTCAATGTCACCTTTATTTATATAGCGCTTTAAACAAAATACATTGCGTCAAAGCAACTGAACAACATTCATTAGGAAAACAGTGTCAATAATGCAAAAATGATAGTTAAAGGCAGTTCATCATTGGATTCAGTTATGTCATCTCTGTTCAGTTAAATAGTGTCTGTGCATTTATTTGCAATCAAGTCAACGATATCGCTGTAGATGAAGTGTCCCCAACTAAGCAAGCCAGAGGCGACAGCGGCAAGGAACCGAAACTCCATCGGTGACAGAATGGAGAAAAAAACCTTGGGAGAAACCAGGCTCAGTTGGGGGGCCAGTTCTCCTCTGACCAGACGAAACCAGCAGTTCAATTCAAGGCTGCAGCAAAGTCAGATTGTGCAGAAGAATCATCTGTTTCCTGTGGTCTTGTCCTGGTGCTCCTCTGAGACAAGGTCTTTACAGGGGATCTGTATCTGGGGCTCTAGTTGTCCTGGTCTCCGCTGTCTTTCAGGGATGTAGAGGTCCTTTCTAGGTGCTGATCCAGCATCTGGTCTGGATACGTACTGGATCCGGGTGACTGCAGTGACCCTCTGATCTGGACACAGACTGGATCTGGTGGCCACGGTGACCTCGGAACAAGAGAGAAACAGACAAATATTAGCGTAGATGCCATTCTTCTAATGATGTAGCAAGTACATAGGTTGTTATGGGAAGTGTTTCCGGTTCCGGTTTACCTAATTAATGCAGCCTAAAAATCCTTTAACGGATTTGGATAATAAAAGCATATTAGTATGTTATGTGTATGCCAGGTTAAAGAGATGGGTCTTTAATCTAGATTTAAACTGCAAGAGTGTGTCTGCCTCCCGAACAATGTTAGGTAGGTTATTCCAGAGTTTGGGCGCCAAATAGGAAAAGGATATGCCGCCTGCAGTTGATTTTGATATTCTAGGTATTATCAAATTGCCTGAGTTTTGAGAACGTAGCGGACGTAGAGGATTATAATGTAAAAGTAGCTCATTCAAATACTGAGGTGCTAAACCATTCAGGGCTTTATAAGTAATAAGCAATATTTTAAAATCTATGCGATGCTTGATAGGGAGCCAGTGCAGTGTTGACAGGACCGGGCTAATATGGTCATACTTCCTGGTTCTAGTAAGAACTCTTGCTGCTGCATTTTGGACTAGCTGTAGTTTGTTTACTAAGCGTGCAGAACAACCACCCAATAAAGCATTACAATAATCTAACCTTGAGGTCATAAATGCATGGATTAACATTTCTGCATTTGACATTGAGAGCATAGGCCGTAATTTAGATATATTTTTGAGATGGAAAAATGCAGTTTTACAGATGCTAGAAACGTGGCTTTCTAAGGAAAGATTGCGATCAAGTAGCACACCTAGGTTCCTAACTGATGACGAAGAATTGACAGAGCAACCATCAAGTCTTAGACAGTGTTCTAGGTTATTACAAGCAGAGTTTTTAGGTCCTATAATTAACACCTCTGTTTTTTCAGAATTTAGCAGTAAGAAATTACTCGTCATCCAGTTTTTTATATCGACTATGCAATCCATTAGTTTTTCAAATTGGTGTGTTTCACCGGGCTGCGAAGAAATATAGAGCTGAGTATCATCAGCATAACAGTGAAAGCTAACACCATGTTTCCTGATGATATCTCCCAAGGGTAACATATAAAGCGTGAAGAGTAGCGGCCCTAGTACTGAGCCTTGAGGTACTCCATACTGCACTTGTGATCGATAGGATACATCTTCATTCACTGCTACGAACTGATGGCGGTCATATAAGTACGATTTAAACCATGCTAATGCACTTCCACTGATGCCAACAAAGTATTCAAGTCTATGCAAAAGAATGTTGTGGTCAATTGTGTCAAACGCAGCACTAAGATCCAATAAAACTAATAGAGAGATACACCCACGATCAGATGATAAGAGCAGATCATTTGTAACTCTAAGAAGAGCAGTCTCAGTACTATGATACGGTCTAAATCCTGACTGGAAATCCTCACATATACCATTTTTCTCTAAGAAGGAATATAATTGTGTGGATACCACCTTTTCTAGTATCTTGGACAGAAAAGGGAGATTCGAGATTGGTCTATAATTAACTAGTTCTTTGGGGTCAAGTTGTGGTTTTTTGATGAGAGGCTTAATAACAGCCAGTTTGAAGGTTTTGGGGACATGTCCTAATGACAATGAGGAATTAATAATAGTCAGAAGAGGATCTATGACTTCTGGAAGCACCTCTTTCAGGAGCTTAGATGGTATAGGGTCTAACATACATGTTGTTGGTTTAGATTATTTAACAAGTTTATACAATTCTTCCTCTCCTATGGTAGAGAATGAGTGGAACTGTTCCTCAGGGGGTCTATAGTGCACTGTCTGATGTGATACTGTAGCTGACGGCCGAATGGTTGCAATTTTATCTCTAATAGTATCGATTTTAGAAGTAAAGTAGTTCATAAACTCATTACTGCTGTGGTGTTGGCTTCA
This sequence comes from Carassius carassius, assembly GCF_963082965.1. Taxonomy (NCBI): domain Eukaryota; kingdom Metazoa; phylum Chordata; class Actinopteri; order Cypriniformes; family Cyprinidae; genus Carassius; species Carassius carassius. Next base: position 26,946,347 of record NC_081785.1, read on the forward strand.
TCGTTTCCAAAAGCCTCTGTTTCCACAGTCCATACTACAAGCGTGAAAACAGCGTTCCAAACGTATCCGCTCAGGAGACCTTCTAAAGAGCCCGGAGGTCAAATGAGAGGAAAGATGCTTTTCCAACAGGAACATAATAATGTGGACAAGGCTTGAGGAATAGTCAAATCAGGCAACCAATTGCTAAGCTGGTGTCACAGTAGGCTACCCATTCATTTTTAGCTTGCCCCATCAAATGTTACTAACCCTTTTTTACTCTTCCCACAGCCAACATCTACAGCAGCCAAAGCAAGTAGCCTTGCATGTACCTCCTCAATGCCGCAGCAGTGTCTGCTCTCGCAGGAGCCTTTCCCGTATCTCCCCACTGCCGCAGCAGTGTCTGCTCCCGCAGGAGCCTTTCCTATACCTCCTCACTGCCGCAGCAGTGTCTGCTCCCGCAGGAGCCTTTCCTATACCTCCCTACTGCCGCAGCAGTGTCTGCTCCCGCAGGAGCCTTTCCTGTACCTCCTCACTGCCGCAGCAGTGTCTGCTACCGCAGGAGCCTTTCCTATACCTCCTCAATGCCGCAGCAGTGTCTGCTCCCGCAGGAGCCTTTCCCGTATCTCCCCACTGCCGCAGCAGCGTCTGTTCACATGCAAAAAAAAAAAAAAACACACACATCACCTCCGCTTATAGGTATGCCATGCATCCTAGGTTGCGGTGATAGCATCATGTATCGACAATAGCCAAGACGATATTAGGCCCATTCTCCAACCAACGTTTTTTTTATTATAATTATTAGGCGGACTACCATAATTCGGCTATCAAACCGGTACGTTATCCCATCTCAGCACTGCACTTCACGCTTGCCCGTGCTCTCAAAGGATGATGTGAGCCTGTAGGTGGCAAAGAAGTCTCCATCCACAAATAGACATACATCGTTTGCAGATATAAGGTATTCCATCGTACTTTAACAGGTAAATCCGATACGTGCCATATTTTAAAGGAGCTCTCACTAACGGAGTTTAATGCCACAGTTACATTAGAATGCATCTCATTCTGGTCTCAGGGGCGGCGCGTCGGTCCCACCATGAGGCATGTGGTCCGGAGCGCGTATGACCAAGGCATCATTTCAACCGAACTCACTCCAAATATATGAACTTACCGGTTTTTGAATACCTTATATTTAAGGCATTCGTTTACGTCCATATTAGGGTTAAATCATTGGAATTTAAATGGGATCTACTATCGTTTAAAAAAATAAAAATATAAATAAAATAAAATAATAAAATAAATAAATAAATTCACAGGACAAGCGAGATGACAGTAGTGCCGACTGCATGAACTAGCAGTTTTAAATATAGTATTTTATATTTAATGCCAGTTTATCAGTACGTCCGAAAAATATATTTTTCGATTATTGGTGATTCCATAGGCTCTTTCGTGCACCTGCATGGTTAAAATGGCGAATAGTAAGCTCAGACAAGTATAAAGAATCTTTCTCTTACTCCACCCATGCACAATTACATCGTCGATATGTACCATCGATCTCACATGCTGACAATATGACAATTCGACAACGACCACATCGCCAATACATGGCACCTATTTGGGGTACACTGGCACAGGAAATCCAATTTATTTTTGCACGCTTAATTTCGAATACAATGACTGCACCAAGATTTTTCGGACTCATTATCGGAAGCAGCTTATTGGATTTGCTAAACAATTATTCAAGTAAGCCTCACAGCATCTACCCTCGTAGACAACCAAATCATCCTTAGTATCGAACTCCATGTCAGCCGCTGCAAGAGTGCTCCCGGTTGAGCCAACCTTTGCCTTCTCCGTTCAACTATCAGCAAAGCTTACTCGTATGACATCGTGAGTATTAAACTCCTGTCAGATGCTTTCCCGCTTAAGCAATCTTGGACTTTCCATCCGACCACCAGCGAAGCTTACCCGATTAAAAAGCCTGATTCACCCAAAAAAAAAAAAATTTCAGTCAGCGACACTTACCTATTGAACACCAACGAGTACATCACAGCTAAAACAAATTTTCCCTCCGATGGCAAGATGTACCCATCCAATACCGCAAGTTATGCTTTTGCCTTACACCAACGGGTGCTTCGCAGATAAAACAATCTCAATTTTTCCCTCCGATGGCTGGAGAGACTACCCATCTGCTGTCGCAAATTTAATAAATAAATAAATAAAATAAAATAAAAAAATAAAAAATAAAACAACACCGGATGCCGGCCATAGCCTCCCAGCCAGATAACCTTACCTTTTTCTATCCTATGGCCGGCAAGGCTTCTCTCTTCGATGCCAGGAGCTCGAGCTCCCATCGGATGCTGACGAGAGCCTCCCGGCCAGACAACCTCACCTTTTCCATTCTGCGGCCAGCAAGGCTTACCCGTTTGTTGCCAAGAGCTCACACTCCCTTCGGACGTAGGTGAAAGCCCCCGGCTACCCTTTTGCAATTCTGTCTTACGTACGGAGAGGTTTACCCATCCAATGCATGGAGTCAAGGCTCCCATTGGATGTAGGTGAGAGCTTCCCGGCTAGACAACCTTACCTTTTCCGTCCTTTGGCCAGCGAGGCTTAACCGTTCGATTCCGGGAGCTAAGCTCCTGTCGGACGAAGGTAAGAGCCTCCCGGCTGGACAACCTTTTCCGTCCTCCAGCCAGAGAGGTTTACCCATTCGATTCCTGGAGCTAAGCTCCTATCGGACGTCGGTCAGAGCCTCCCGGCTAGACAACCTGACCTTTTCCATCCTTGGCCAGCAAAGCTCACCCATTCGATGCGAGTGCTCCCATCGGACGCTGGCAAGAGCCTCCTGGCCGGCCAAACACGACCATTCCACGTGGTTTAGGTTACAAAACCTACAAGCAAGCCGTTCGATGCCGCAGGTACCAAACAAACAAATAAACCCATCCTCCTTCCTACGGTCGTCAAGGCTTACCCGTCTCTTGCCGTGAGTAGCAAACTCCCATAAGACGCCGACGACAGCCTAACGACCACACAAACTTACCTTTTCCATCCTACGGCCTGCGAGGCTCACCCAGTTGTTTTTGGGGAACAGGAAGTACCCGTTGGATGCTGGCAAGAGCCTCCTGGCCACCTATCGTTACCTTTTCTGTCCCACATCCGGAGAGGCTTACCCGTTCGATGCGCGTGCTCCCTTCGGACGCCGGCGAGAGCCTCCCGGGTAGACAACCTTACCTTTTCCTTTTCTATGGTCAGCGAGACTTACCCGTTCGATGCGTGTGCTCCCTTCGGACGCTGGCGAGAGCCTCCTGGACAGACTTCCTTTACGTTTCCACTCTACGGTCGGCGAGGCTTACCCGTTCGATGCGTGTGCTCCCTTCGGACGTCAGTAACAGTCTCTCGGCCACGCAACTTACCTTTCCATTTGATGGTAGGCGAGGCTTAACCGTCCGACGCTACGAGTCTCGTCCTCTCGCCAAATCCTGCAAAAAAAACCCAACAACTCTCAGCTACCGTCAGCTACCCTCACATCTTTTAACCCCACCTGGCGAGGCTTACCCGTTCGATGTTCTGAGTTTAATGCCCCATCGGATGCCGCGAGAGTCCTCCCAGTCGGGTTTTCCTTTCCACTCTCCCCGTCCGGCGAGGCTTACCCGTCTGATGCGTGTGCTCCCTTCAGACGTATGGCGAGAGTTCTCCCGGTCGGGCCTATGCTTGCCGGCCGCAAGTGAGTCTCATCCATCCGATGCCGTGAGTCGGGATCTCCCTTCAGATGTAGCCAGAGTCCTCCTTGTCGTCCATTGACGGTTTATCAGCATCCCTCCTCCACCCCATCTCCTCACTTCGAGTTCACTTTATAAATAGACGGGGAGCCCTTCCCCGGACAGCACGCCAAATACGCATACCATACCTCAGCTAATTATATGTAAGCATGAACTAGTGAAATGGCATTTAATGATTACACTCTTGTGAAAATATTTACAATTGTTTTCTAAAATGTCTCATTACAGGAGCATCTCAAAAAATGTGAATATAATGGAAAATGTCTTTATTTTTGTAACTTAATTTAAAAACACAAACTTTTTATATTATAAATTTATTGCACACAAACTGAAATATTTCATGAGTTTTTTTATTTTTTTATTTTTTATTCTGACTTACAGCTTATGAAAATTAAAAATTCAGTATCTCAGAAAATTAGAATATTCCATTTTGAGAATTATATTAGTCTGATCAATTTTGAGTATAAATACTTGATACCTCTTGGGCTAGTTTAGAACATGCAACCACAATTATGGGAAAGACTACTGACTTGACAGTTGTCCAGAAGACAATCATCAACACTGTCCACAAGGAGGGTAAGCCACAGAAGGTCATTGCTGAAAGGGCTGGCTGTTCACAGAGTGCTGTATCAAAATATATTCATAGAGGCACGGAATCCAAAGTCCGGTGTGAAGTTTCTGAAGTTAGTGATGATTTGGAGTGCAGTGATGTCTGCTGGTGTTGCTCCATTGTGTTTTATCAAGTCCAAAGTCAATGCAGCCATCTACCAGGAAATTTTGGAGCACTTTATGCTTCCATCTGCTGACAAGCTTTATTGAGATGCTGATTTCATTTTGCAGCAGTAATTCATACAAAAGGAGCCCCAACCAAGTAATTAAACCTGCTTTGGAGATATTGAACATTTCTGTTTTGTAAAAAAAAATTGATGGATCTTTGAGAAAATATAAAAAAAATTTGAGACTGAATTTTTATTAAGTCAAAACCATTAGAATTAAAACAACTCAAAAGAATAAAAAAAACTCCTGGAATATTTCAGTTTGTGTGCAATGAATCTAGAATATAAGAAAGTTAGATTAAAAAAAAAATTAAATTACAAAAAATAAAGAACTTTTCCATGATATTCAAATTTTTGAGATGCACCTGTACAGTATATGGGCCTAAAGCTTGTTGCTTTTACAATGTTTTGATCAGCTGGTGTCGCCATCATGTGGTGTTTCAAATACTTCAAAACAGTGTATCATTTTGCAAAGCATTTGGTTCAGTTTATTCAAAGCTTTAGAAAGCCAACTTTTCTCCCATCACTGCTGGCTCCACGGTAGGTTGTGGCCAGGGTTAGTGGAATCTGAGATGAATTGAAAATTGAAGTCTGTGATGAACACAGGGACATACTCTGAGTAGAACTGTGTCAGCAGCTCCTGTGGAAGGTTAAACTTCAGATGGTGAAGGAAGTATAACCTCTGCTGGGTCTTTTTCACAATAGAGTCTATGTGGAACTCCCACTTCAGGTCCTGGGAGATGGTAGAGTCCAAGAAATGAAAGACTCTCCTGCGACCACAGTGTTGTTAATGAGTCGTGTGTGAGTAGTGAGTCGGCAGAAGACTCTGGGTTTCTCCTGAAGTCTACTATCATCTCCACATATTTTCTACAGTAGAAGACTGATAGAAAAGTCTTTACAGAATTTGATAACTTAAAAACCAAATCCCTTTTCCTCAGATTTTAGATTTATGATATTTTAATTGCCACAAGACATGGGTCATATATCTAAATCTAAAGCATTATTGATTAGAATTTATTATAAAAGACAACACATTTACTGTATGTAGCTTATAAAATTTCGTTCTGTTCTGTCTGATTTCTGCTGCCAGCCTGTTTTGATGAATACATAATGTTAAACAAGACACTTTAAACCCTTAAATACAAATAACATTTCTGAAATCGTTTAACCATTACTTATCATGAAATATTTACTTTGTTTGTCGTGGGACACAAAAAGCAATTTTTCTCCAACATGCTGTGATTGACAACAGAACCATAAAACAGAACACACCAAAAATGCAAAATAATTACTAAATGAATCAATTTTATTTATGTGGATTGATCCACATCTTAAGAATCCATACGGATGCGAGGAACAGTCCCAAACTTAAGCAATTGTTCAGCGATCTTTACAGAAATCACTTCAGGTTTAAGAACTGTTAACATAGCATCAACTACTGAGGAACACATTCATTTTTATTTGAATTATCATCAGTAAATTACTTAGACATGCATTATGTATTTGGAAGGCTTTCATTTTTTAAACACTTTAAAATGCACAAATTAATTATATTTCTTATTTACATGTAATGCAGGCATTCCCAGTGTTGTTTTGTGTTGTTGGGACACCCTAAATTACAGGATCATGACATTAGTTACATTGCCAGTAAGTAATGAAATTACCAAAATAATACAAAAATAGTATGTTACTGGGCCATTCTTGGTTATGAGATAACCATAAGAGTGTGTACTGACAAGGTTGTGAGTTGGTAATTTGATGGTAATGAAATTGCAAGCATGCTAAAGGTCCCATTTACGTTGTCAGTTAATAAGTCATGAAATGACCAAAAAGAACCAAGTTATGTAAAAGGTATGTCATTTGTTAGCTGGGACTTATCAGTATGTTATATTTTTCTTTATACTGTACATATTTTTAAACGATAGTTATGGTTAAGTTTAGAGGTAAGAGTGGGATTAATGACTATAAAAATATATTTTTAATGCTATATTGTTACTAAAATGATAATTTCCCTGCATATTTCATTCATTCATGTTTTATAACTTTTTTAAATGGGTAGGTTTAGGTTTGGTGGAAGGCTTAGGTTTCTTATCTTAAAGGTAAAAAAGATTCTCTTTCAAGCTGTAAATTTGTAGCACTTTTACATTTTGAACGTTGAAATGCGTACAAAATAAGTTTCAGCATCAATCAGAATGTACAGAAATTTCCATTTATGCTTGTTATATATTAATACCTACATTTAAACTATGAGCAGGCTGGAAAAACACTAAAAACCTAGACACAAGTGCCAGATGTATAGTGGTTTATGGGATCAACTAAATGGTGTCAAATGTTATTACTGCAGTTATTGTAAACGTGTGTAAGAACTTCATACTAAAAGAGATTTATAGCTAAAATGCTATAGATTAATAGTATGTTTAAAGTATGTTGTTATTTTAATATGGTTCTGAATTTAATCATGTTGATGAGCTTCATTTCTAGAGGACTCTGATACCTTCTCAGATTTCTTCCATGTGTTTTGGCATAATTGCTCCAGTAGTTTTTATTTATCTTAAGGATTTTGTATTCAGCATCCTTGCAGTTCTCCAGGATGGATGGAAATGTTTGTGTTCGATGAAATGTTATCAGATCATAGCTGTCCCATGGCTAATGGAAAGCAGCTTGCACTCTGTGATTAGACTGCGTTTGGAGAGGAAAGAGACAGTGCAGGAGACGTGCAGTCTGCCAGTATACCAGGGGCTAAGGCTGTCAAATAAAGGCAGCAGCAATTGCATATTTAAATTCATAAAAACTGCCCATGCTCATATTTTTTTGCAGTCACATTTTGTTGTCTATTGGGTTAAGGATCATTTTTTTGTTTTTGCTAAAAAAAAGTAAATAAAGAAATAAATTTAGAAAGAAAGAAAGAAAGAAAGAAAGAAAGAAAGAAAGAAAGAAAGATAGACATATCTAAATGTGTATTTCAGAGAAAATAAAATTAAAGTAAAAAAAAAAGGCCTTTGTTGTCTTTGACTTTGGCTATTTATTAAACAGTAAAGGTGATTTATAGAATAAAAGTATCTTAACCTAGATCAGTTTTAAAGAATAAATGACATAAAGAGTGTATCAATATTTTAAATTCGTTTTTATTCGTATTTAGTAATTTTGTTGTTTTTGTCTTTTTTAGATTTTTCTTTTTTAAATAGATTTAATTAATTTTTATTTAAATGTTAGTTATTTTATTACATAAAATTAAACTAACTGAATATATACACACATATACAAATATTTATACACACACACACACACACACACACACACACACACACACACACACACACACACACACACACACACACACACACACACACACACACACACACACACTCACTGGTCACTTTATTAGGTACATCTTGCTAGTACCGGGATGGACTCCCTTTTGCCTTCAGAACTGCCTTAATTCTTCATGGCAGATTCAACAAGGTGCTGGAAACATTCTTCAGAGATTTTGGTCCATATTGACATGATAGCATCACGCATTAGCTGCAGATTTGTCGGCTGCACATCCATGATGCGAATCTCCCATTCCACCACAACACAAAGCTGCTCTATTGGAATGAGATCTTGTGGCTGTGGAGGCCATTTGAGTAAAGTGAACTCATTGTCATGTTCAAGAAACCAGTCCAGGATGATTGGAGCTTTGTGACATGCTGCATTATCCTGCTGGAAGTAGCCATCAGAAGATGGTTACACTGTAGTCATAAAGTGGTTGACATGGTCAACAACAATACTCAGGTTGGCTGTGGTGTTTAAACCATGCTCAATTGGTACTAAGGAGCCCAAAGTGTGCCAAGAAAATATCCCCCACACCATTACACCACCACCAGCCTGAACCGTTGAGACAAAGGATGGATCCATGCTTTCATGTTCTTCATGACAAATTCTGACCCTACCATCTGAATGTCGCAGGAGAAATCGAGACTCATCAGACCAGGCAAATTTCTTCCAATCTTCTATTGTCCAATTTTGATGAGCCTGTGCCAATTGTAGCCTCTGTTTCCTGTTCTTATTTGACAGGAGCGGCACCCGGTGTGGTCTTCTGCTGCTGTTGTCCATCTGCTTCAGGGTTCGAAGTGTTGTGCATTCAGAGGTGGGATTCTGCATACCTTGGTTGTAACGAGTGGTTATTTGAGTTACTGATTAGGGCTGGGCGATATGGAGCAAAAAATATATCTCAATATATTTTGCTATATCTCGATATACGATATATATCTCGATATCTTTACAGGAAAAATAACCCTCAAAAACTACTGCAAAAACAAATATGCCAAATATTACATGTTTAGGGCCCTATGAAATGTTTTATTTTTTTCTTCACCATATGTTTTATTGTTACTTAATTCTGTGTTTTAGCATGTGTCATTATTTAAATGCATAAAAACAACTTAATTAGTTAAATTCTTAAAATAGCCTTATGTGAAATGTTTTTTCCCTTCAGAAATTCTGTGTATTTATATTTTTTCCTGGTTATCAAATGAAGGCATAAAACATTCATTTAATTTATCTTTTAATTATTTAAAATTAAGCAAACTTTATTTTTTGGTAAACAAAGGGGATTAACTATTAAAAATAAAATATGGAATACATGTTGTGTAATTATTCCTTAAAACATTATGTTCGTTTCATTTTAATAGCAGTAGTGGGCTATGTACATTCTGCTGAACAATAGTAATAGATTTCTGGCAAATACTTTTATTTTGACGGGGTTTACCGCTACAGTCTATGATGTGATATGACGCTAGTTTTACTCAAATCAAACGGTCAGAGGCTCATGAAGTGACTCTCAGAGCAGATATTTTCTCTTTTTCTGACCATTCTCTGTAAACCCTAGAGATGGTTGTGTGTGAAAATCCCAGTAGATCAGCAGTTTTTGAAATACTCAGACCAGCCCATCTGGCACCAACAACCATTTCACGTTCAAAGTCACTTAAATCCTCTTTCTTCCTCATTCTGATGCTCTGTTTGAACTTAAGCAAGTTGTCTTCACATCTAGATGCCTAAATGCATTGAGTTGCTGCCATGTGATTGGCTGATTAGCTATTTGTGTTACCAAGCAATTGAACAGTGTACCTAATAAAGTGTCCGGTGAGTGTACATATATTTATTTATATATTGGTTTAGTTTTGTATATTTATGTATTCCACAGAAATTGTGCTGTTTATAGAAACCAGTGAATCACAAAACTGCAATGTTTTGACATGAACTTTAGAAGCCTGAATTCTAATGTTTACATTTTTTAAGTGAATTACTCACATATATCATCATACAGGCACAACAAACTCCCATGTATTGTGAAATCATGACACTAGGTGGCAGCATTGAATTTGTCCTGTAATTTTTGCTTTAGGAGGAGGAGGCAGAGCTAATTAAAACCAACAGGAAACCCAGTGCAGTGAAATACAATTTCTGAATAATTACAAACATACTGTAAATGGATGATTAATGCTTATGAAAAGCATCATTGTTCCTGTCTGTTCCAATACAACTAATAAATTACAACTGTTAGCTGGTTTTAAAGTAAAACATACCACAACAATAATAGATACAGAGAAAACATGAGCATTTAGTTGTAATATGAGTGCATTCAGCTTTCATTCTCGTTTAGATGACAGTTGCTACTTTTATTGTGGTCATGTTCAAAGTATTCAAGTTTGCAAGTGGAAAAATTGTATTTATGACTGAACAAATGCTCCAACACCAGATACTTGATTACTGAAGAGATCACAGAAGACTGGCATCACTTCAGGGGTCTAAACAAAAACGTCTAATATGGCATGGGCTCGTGTGAGTCGTGGGGGTTTGTCTGTCAGGACGGCTGCAGTTGTTTGGCAGGACACGTTTTAATTCATTAGGAAGTCGTATGGAAAAATCTTTGAGTCTCATCCCACCCAGACTACCTATTTACATAGCCTCTATATTATACTGTACACACCATGCAGTCCTGCACCAGCCTGTTAAGAGTTTAGGACTGAAGACTTTAATATTGTTTCAGACACATAGGACACATTCTGTTTCGAGCAGCTGTTACACAAAATCTAGAGTTTTGGATGCTGTTAAAAAAGTCAAACTATAAGCACTTTAACCCCAAAGCCAAACAACCCTATCAGTCAAATTGAACATGTTGCCCCGCCCACTCCAGATCTTGCCCCAGGTGTGCATGAGATAAGTGATCCTATATCTCATTCTGTCTTCCTGCTCAGACAATGAAATCTTTATGACCCTAAACACACTTTTGTGCAGGAGATTTTTAATCATGTTCTGAAACATGATTATTATAGTTAATAAACTATAAAATAAACATTTAGTTACCTGAAATCATCGTTAACTGAAATAAAATATCAAATATACCATGGGTTGTTGAATGCTTGCTTGACTCTGATTGGTTGATGAATATTCTAAGGCGTGCAATTATTTTGCAGGAAAAGCACAGCTATGAAGTAGTTCCAGGTCTGTTGACTGCTGCACTTCTAAATCACCACGGCAAATTATTTCTGTTAAAAAGATCCATACAGCCTACAGCAGCTAAGGAACCAGAATCCAGCATGACACTGACTAAACAAGAAAATATGACCAACAATAGAAAAAAAAAACTAAACTCCCAGACTACATTTTATTGTCTGTATAAAGCGTGCATTCTCCCTCTCTCTCTATTTCACTCTCTATTGCACTCTCTCTCTCTCTCTCTCTCTCTCTCTCTCTGTCTCTCTCTCTCTCTCTCTCTCTCTCTCTCTCTCTCCACGCACACACACTGAGAAACATGTCTGTGTTGTCCCACGATTGACTTTTTCAGTAAAATACACATTAAATTTATCAAAGAAAACTGTTTATTAGAACTGATGTTTAGAATGTTAAACAAAAACTGTTTTTAAAATAAATGCTATTCTTTTAGTTTTTATTAATCAAAGAATGTATAATTGAAAAAAATAAATAAATACAAAAAATATGAAGCAGCAAAATTGTGTACTGATAATAACAATAAATGTTTCTTTGAATGATTTCTGAAGGCTAATGTGACACTGAAGACTGCAGTAATGCTTGCTGAAATTCAGCTTTGCATCACAGCAATGGCAAATTTAAATTCTTGCAGTTAGAAATACCAAATAAAATGAAAGAAGGAGCTTATGAATACCATTAGAAAGCTCGTCATTAGCATTCCTATTCATCTCGGTGTGACTAATAATTGAGATGAATAGGAATGATGTCCTAACATGCTGACTGGCTGAGGGCACCAGAAAAACAAGTACAGTCCCAAATCCTTACTAGCAACTATTTTGAGCTATGCTGTTAAAGCCAGCAATCCACTTAACATTTTTAAATGTTCACTGGCCAAACATTTATAATGAAATTATTTGGATTTATTTGTTGGTTGCACAAATCTTCACAGTTGGTCAGATTATATATATTATATATATTTATTTTTTTCTCAGAATGGTTTACACCTAAGGGTAAAATAATCTTGATAAGTGTACACCATTCTGAGAAAAAAACAAACAAACATTCAGTCAAGCTAAAGCTTTCTTGCTGGGATCATTATTGGCATTGATGGTTCCATAAAGAACTTTTAACATCAATGCAACATTTCCTTTCCACAAAAGGCTCTTTATAGTGGAAAAAGAGCTGTTCACTGAAAGGTTCTCTGGGAAACCAAAAAATGTTCTTTCAATGGCATCACTGTGAAAACCCATTTTGGAACATTTATTTTTAAGAGTGTAGTTCATTTACCAGCAGGGGCTCACTAACTTATGTTAACCATTCAAAACTCTTGTTCCAAACATGTTTTCCAATCACTTCTTAATATCCTCATCTTCCTTGTTTGGATAAACAGGTAGGACCACCCTGAACTCACGCCAATGGTTGAGTCAGAAGTTGACATATCAGTCCGTTCAAACAAACAGAGTGAAGTTTTAAAGGACAATGCTGTTTACACTCGTCGGCAAGTCTGCCCACAAAAAACTTTCTTAGTTTTCTGATCACATTAAACTGAGATAGGATAAAGCATTTTAATATTGTATTACACTATTACATTTCATTAGAAAGGCAGTCAACTCTGACGGCCTAAAGAGAGTTTCGTCTCTTATATGCAAATATTTCAAGGCAGAATTCAGACAAACACCACACACTTCCTCAGTCAGATAGTTAAATCAAAAACATTTGGCCATGATTAGCATGTGGGGCTATAGAGAGATCACCAGTGGAAAATGTAACCAGAGGCCCTGCCGCTTGATGATGTAAAACCATCCCTGTTGAATGAGTCTGGGTAAACACCTAGCTATCTGTGGCTTTGAGTCGCCGTATCAAATAGGAAAATGAAACAAGCCTGGCTGAATGGGCTTGGAGGCTGATATGGAACCTATATGCAGTAGCAGAGCATATGGGGTTGATGAATGGTCTGGCTATTAAAATAAACCCCTGCTCGCTGTTATTACTATGACATATGCATTGGCGGCCAATGAAGAACTTCCAAACCTCTGAAATGTTGGTGAGGAGGGAAAAAAAGCAGTGTGAAAATAAATTGCTGCCGGCAGACAGCAGACACACAGTTCCTTCCCCTGCTTCTCTTACGTCCTGACCAGTTTCTTCAGGGACCAATGTGTCTCTCTGAAACTGACAGGGCTGAACTGTTATCTAAATATGGCCTGTTACAAACTAAAGTTTTTTTGCAGGAGGGATGAGAAGAAAAAATCCTGCTGGTATGCATCCTGCAGTTTCCATTGCTTTTCTGGAGAAATTTCCACAAATGTTTCATTGGTTCTTTTTGCACAGCGTAACCTGCTTGTGCTGGGAAAGGAACCTTCCTGTTTTCAGTTTTTTTTTGTATGATTTCATGGGTGTTCTTACCAAAATCATTACAGAGAATATTGCTTGAGTCATTTATTGTATTTTTACTCACAATGTAAAGTGCATATCACATCCTCATTGACACTTTTAAAACGAATAAATTAGCTCAGTCCTAAATATCACAGCACTAACGAACAATTACATTTATGCTGAATATAGCCGTGAATACTTTCTAGACTGTGTGCTATTTGCTCAGTAGTTATGGCATTTCAAATATGTGGCCGTTTGATGATTTCCAAGTAGACTCTTTCTCTTTCTCTCGCAGCAGGACTATATTAATAGTCTGGCAATGCCACCATTGCATTTCATAGACTCTTGCTCAATGATGGTTTAAACACTGGTTGAGTCTCGCTGGTTTCCATTTGCAATGACACAAAGTATGCTGGAATGCGTCACCATTTCACATAGTCTGCATAATACCTTTCCCATCATCAGCATGTCACTATTCGTTTAATAAAATAACCAAGAATCTGCATTTCTCAGAAACTGAATGCTTTGAGCAGTGTGCATGATCTCCAAGCTTATTTTTGCCATTTTAAAGAAGAAGTTTATTAAAAATGTCAATTCTTTCATCATTTAATTAGTACACCCAGCAGCCAATGTCCAAGGTGCTTCTTTCCAACACAAGCACACATTTACTAATGGTTGTCAAATTCCCAAAAGGAAAAGAGTATTATAAAAGAGCCTTAAAGAAACACTCCACTTTTTATGAAAATAGGCTCATCAACTCCAACTCCCCTAGAGTTAAACAGTTGAGTTTTACAGTCTCGAGGTGGGTGTGGAAGCGCGGCACTCACTGGGTCCAAGTTACACCGGCCTGTCGCCAAACCCTCACCCCGTGGTCAGATCTTGCGTTTCTCAAGGCAGGGGTACCACTAGAGCAGATCTCCAGGCATGCTGTGGTTTACACATTGCCTCCACCACCGGCTGGGGGGCCACGTACAACGGGCATGCAGTCTCAGGCGTTTGGACGGTCCCGCAGCTGCAGTGGCACATCAATTGCCTAGAGTTGTTAGCAGTGCACCTTGCCTTGAACAGTCTCTAAGGTCACTTACGAGGCAAGCATGTGCTGGTCCGAATGGACAACATGGCGACTGTTGTGTACATCAACCGACAAGGTGGTCTGTGCTCCTGTCGCATGTCACAACTCGCCCGCCACCTCCTCCTTTGGAGTCGGAAGGTTCTGAGGTCACTTCGTGCCGTTCACATTCCGGGCCTGCTCAACCGTACAGCCGACGAGCTGTCTCGAGCATTGCTTCCGGGAGAATGGCGACTCCATCCCCTGATGGTCCAGCTGATTTGGAGACGGTTCGGAGCCGCTCAGGTAGACCTGTTTGCTTCTCCAGAGACCGCTCACTGCTAGTTGTTCTACTCACTGACCGTGGGAACTCTCGGCACGGACGCACTGGCACACGGCTGGCCGAGGGGCCTACGCAAATATACGTTTCCCCCAGTGAGCCTTCTTGCACAGACACTGTACAAAGTCTGGGAGGATGAGGAGCAAGTCTTACTAGTGGTGCCGTATTGGCCCACTCGGACCTGGTTCCCCGAACTAGTGCTCCTCGCGACAGCCCCTCCTAGGCCGATTCCTCTGAGGAAGGATCTATTGACATAGTGACGGGGCACCGTTTGGCACCCGCGTCCAGACCTTTGGAAACTCCATGTCTGGTCCCTGAACGGGATGCGGAGGTTCTAGGTGACCTGCCCTAGGAGGTAGTGAACACCATCACTTCGGCAAGAGCACCATCTACGAGACGCTTATCATCTACGCTTATGTCTTGAAGTGCAACCTGTTCGTTGAGTGGTGTTCTTCTCATTGAGAAGACCCCTGAAGATGCCCGATTGTAGTTGTGCTTTCCTTTCTGCAGCAAGGGCTGGAGCGACGGCTGTCTCCCTCCACCCTCAAAGTCCATGTTGCTGCGTACCATGACCCCGTGAATGGGAAGTCTTTAGGTAAGCATTTCCTCGTCATCTGGTTCCTTAGAGGGGCCATCAGGTTAAATCCATCCCGGCCCCCCTCCATACCCTCTTGGGACCTGACTCTGGTGCTGAAATCACTACAGCAGGGCCCATTCGAGCCTTTGCATTCAGTCGAGCCAAAGTTTCTTTCATTGAAAACTCTGCTCCTGCTTGCACTGGACTCCTTCAAGAGGGTAGGGGACCTGCACGCATTTTCGGTCGACGATTCGTGCCTAGAGTTTGGGCCAGCTGACTCCCAGGTAATCTTGAGTCCCCGGCCCGGCTACGTGCCCAAGGTTCCCACTACACCCTTCAAAGACTGAGTGGTGAACCTGCAAGCGCTGTCCCTGGAGGAGGCAGACCCAGCCCTGGCTTTGCTCTGTCCCGTCCGAGCATTGAGATGCTACGTAGACGGGACACAAAGCTTCAGGACCTCAGACCAGCTCTTTGTCTGGTACGGAGGCCGGCAGAATGGGAATGCTGTCTCTAAGCTGAGGATGGCCCACTGGATTGTGGATGCCATAACCCTTGCTTATCAGGTTCAGGGTGTGCCCTGCCATTCAGGTTGCGATCTCACTCAACTAGAAGGGTTGCATCCTCCTGGGCCCTGGCTCGTGGCGCCTCGTTGACAGATATTTATAGAGCTGCGGGCTGGGCGACCCCTAACACGTTCGCTAGGTTCTATAGCCTTCGTGTAGAGCCAGTATCCTCCTGTGTTCTCACCTCAAATGGGTAGTGGCACCGAGAGGCACTGGTTAGTGTCCGCTTGCTAAAACTGCTCCAGATTGTCTGTACTGTAGCCCCTGTAGAGATCCTCCATCAAAGTCAAAGTCAAAGTCACCTTTATTTATATAGCGCTTTAAACAAAATACATTGCGTCAAAGCAACTGAACAACATTCATTAGGAAAAGTGTCAATAATGCAAAATGATAGTTAAAGGCAGTTCATCATTGAATTCAGTGATGTCATCTCTGTTCAGTTAAATAGTGTCTGTGCATTTATTTGCAATCAAGTCAACGATATAGCTGTAGATGAAGTGACCCCAACTAAGCAAGCCAGAGGCGACAGCGGCAAGGAACCGAAACTCCATCGGTGACAGAATGGAGAAAAAAACCTTGGGAGAAACCAGGCTCAGTTGGGGGACCAGTTCTCCTCTGACCAGACGAAACCAGTAGTTCAATTCCAGGTTGCAGCAAAGTCAGATTGTGCAAAAGAATCATCTGTTTCCTGTGGTCTTGTCCTGGTGCTCCTCTGAGACAGGTCTTTACAGGGGATCTGTATCTGGGGCTCTAGTTGTCCTGGTCTCCGCTTTCTTTCAGGGATGTAGAGGTCCTTTCTAGGTGCTGATCCAGCATCTGGTCTGGATACGTACTGGATCCGGGTGACTGCAGTGACCCTCTGATCTGGACACAGACTGGATCTGGTGGCCACGGTGACCTCGGAACAAGAGAGAAACAGACAAATATTAGCGTAGATGCCATTCTTCTAATGATGTAGCAAGTACATAGGGTGTTATGGGAAGTGTTTCCGGTTCCGGTTTACCTAATTAATGCAGCCTAAAAATCCTTTACCGGATTTGGATATTAAAAGCATATTAGTATGTTATGTGTATGCCAGGTTAAAGAGATGGGTCTTTAATCTAGATTTAAACTGCAAGAGTGTGTCTGCCTCCCGAACAATGTTAGGTAGGTTATTCCAGAGTTTAGGCGCCAAATAGGAAAATGATCTGCCGCCCGCAGTTGATTTTGATATTCTAGGTATTATCAAATTGCCTGAGTTTTGAGAACGTAGAGGATTATAATGTAAAAGGAGCTCATTCAAATACTGAGGTGCTAAACCATTCAAGGCTTTATAAGTAATAAGCAATATTTTAAAATCTATACGATGCTTGATAGGGAGCCAGTGCAGTGTTGACAGGACCGGGCTAATATGGTCATACTTCCTGGTTCTAGTAAGAACTCTTGCTGCTGCATTTTGGACTAGCTGTAGTATGTTTACTAAGCGTGCAGAACAACCACCCAATAAAGCATTACAATAATCTAACCTTGAGGTCATAAATGCATGGATTAACATTTCTGCATTTGACATTGAGAGCATAGGCCGTAATTTAGATATATTTTTGAGATGGAAAAATGCGGTTTTACAAATGCTAGAAACGTGGCTTTCTAAGGAAAGATTGCGATCAAATAGCACACCTAGGTTCCTAACTGATGACGAAGAATTGACAGAGCAACCATCAAGTCTTAGACAGTGTTCTAGGTTATTACAAGCGGAGTTTTTAGGTCCTATAATTAACACCTTTGTTTTTTCGGAATTTAGCAGTAAGAAATTACTCGTCATCCAGTTTTTTATATCGACTATGCAATCCATTAGCTTTTCAAATTGGTGTGTTTCACCGGGCTGCGACAAAATATAGAGCTGAGTATCATCAGCATAACAGTGAAAGCTAACACCATGTTTCCTGATGATATCTCCCAAGGGTAACATATAAAGCGTGAAGAGTAGCGGCCCTAGTACTGAGCCTTGAGGTACTCCATACTGCACTTGTGATCGATAGGATACATCTTACTGTATCGATAGGATACCTACTGATGGCGGTCATATAAGTAAGATTTAAACCATGCTAATGCATTTCCACTGATGCCAACAAAGTGTTCAAGTCTATGCAAAAGAATGTTGTGGTCAATTGTGTCAAACGCAGCACTAAGATCCAATAAAACTAATAGAGAGATACACCCACGATCAGATGATAAGAGCAGAGCATTTGTAACTCTAAGTAGAGCAGTCTCAGTACTATGATACGGTCTAAATCCTGACTGGAAATCCTCACATATACCATTTTTCTCTAAGAAGGAATATAATTGTGAGGATACCACCTTTTCTAGTATCTTGGACAGAAAAGGGAGATTCGAGATTGGTCTATAATTAACTAGTTCTTTGGGGTCAAGTTGTGGTTTTTTGATGAGAGGCTTAATAACAGCCAGTTTGAAGGTTTTGGGGACATATCCTAATGACAATGAGGAATTAATAATAGTCAGAAGAGGATCTATGACTTCTGGAAGCACCTCTTTTAGGAGCTTAGATGGTATAGGGTCTAACATACATGTTGTTGGTTTAGATGATTTAACAAGTTTATACAATTCTTCCTCTCCTATGGTAGAGAATGAGTGGAACTGTTCCTCAGGGGGTCTATAGTGCACTGTCTGATGTGATACTGTAGCTGATGGCTGAATGGTTGCAATTTTATCTCTAATAGTATCGATTTTAGAAGTAAAGTAGTTCATAAAGTCATTACTGCTGTGGTGTTGGGAAATGTCAACACTTGTTGAGGCTTTATTTTTCGTTAATTTAGCCACTTTATTGAATAAATACCTGGGGTTATGTTTGTTTTCTTCTAAAAGAGAAGAAAAGTAATCGGATCTAGCAGTTTTTAATGCTTTTCTGTAGGATATGTTACTTTCCCGCCAAGCAATACGAAATACCTCTAGTTTTGTTTTCCTCCAGCTGCGCTCCATTTTTCGGGCTGCTCTCTTTAGGGTGCGAGTATGCTCATTATACCATGGTGTCAAACTGTTTTCCTTAACCTTCTTTAAGCGTAAAGGAGCAACTTTATTTAAAGTGCTAGAAAAGAGAGAGTCCATAGTTTCCGTTACATCATAAAGTTGTTCTGAGGTTTTGGATATGCTAAGGAATTTGGTTACATCAGGAAGATAACTTAAAAAGCAGTCTTTTGTGTAAGAAGTGATGGTTCTTCCATACTTGTAACAAGAAGTAGAATTTACAATTTTGGCTATATGAAGTTTGCACAGAACTAAATAATGATCTGAGATATCATCACTTGGCTGAATAATTTCAACACCATCAACATCAATTCCATGTGACAGTATTAAATCTAGAGTATGATTTCGACAATGAGTAGGTCCTGAAACGTGTTGTCTAACCCCAATAGAGTTCAGAATGTCTATAAATGCTGATCCCAATGCATCTTTTTCATTATCAACGTGGATATTAAAATCACCAACTATTAGAACTTTATCTGCAGCCAGAACTAACTCGGATGTAAAATCACCAAACTCTTTAATAAAGTCTGTATGGTGCCCTGGTGGCCTGTATACAGTAGCCAGTACAAACATAACAGGGGATTTATCATTAACATTTGTTTCTCTGGATAATGTTATATAAAGCACCATTACTTCAAACGAGTTATACTTGAAGCCTGCCCTCTGAGAAATCCTGAAAACGTTGTTATAAATTGAAGCAACACCTACACCTTTGCCTTTTAGACGCGGCTCATGTTTATAACAGTGATCTTGGCGGGTGGACTCATTTAAAATAATGTAATCATCAGGTTTTAGCCAGGTTTCTGTCAAACAGAGTACATCTATATTATGATCAGTGATCATATTATTTACAAAAAGTGTGTTCGTAGAAAGGGATCTGATATTCAATAAGCCAAGCTTTATCATTTGTTTATCCATATTGCTTCTGTTTTTTATTTGTTGAACCTCAATTAAATTTTTAATATTAACTTGGTTAACTTGGTTTCGTTTTTTTTTTTTTTTTTTCATCACCCTAGGCAGCTGGATGCAGCGGAATGTCCGGCGCCAGGCCTTCATGATGAATCTGTGAGAACCATGGAAGGCTGGGTTCCATATTGAGACCTAAGTGGTACTCGTATGTGTATAGTCCCGTGTTTCCGCGGCAGACTTCTGCCTTCCCAAGAGTGTTTTAATCACCTTAAACTTCTCCATATACACCTAAACGGATGCTATATGTGTATTTGCTCCCGAGACCTCCTTCGGGGAGGATGGGGCTTCCGCAGCATCCCTGTTCCAAGCAGAATGGGTATGTTTTCCCAGTGTTATCCAATCTCACCCAGTGAGGTAGTGCTTTGACAATGGTGAGTGGAACTACTTGTTCCTAGCCCCGGCCTAAACCTAATAGGGGTGCAGGCAGCTCGCACAGGGCACTGGAAGGGGCAGCACCCTTGGCGCTTTGATAGGGATCCCATTTTGCGTTTGTCACCGACATGGCGTCGAGAGTGACCGACTGAATGGGAATGTCTCGGTTACGTATAGTAACCCTCATTCCCTGAAGGACGTCCCGTCGCCATGGTTGCTGTAATGCAGCTGAGCTGCTGGGTCTCTGGCTCGGCTCCTCAGCGAAAAGCGGTTATGCATTGCACCTGCTGCCTTCTTATACTCACGCTGTGATCAGCGGCAGCTGGATGCAATAATTGCATGCCAATGTGCATTGGCTCGTTTAGTTTACACTTGAAGTAGATTGGTCTATCGAAGTGATATCCCATTTTGCGTCGATCACCGACGTGGCGTCTCCGTTCCCTCCTTCAGGGAAGGTTTCTGAGCATGAGTTATTCCATAACGGACACAAACAGTTCTTTCGCTGAAGAACTGAAATGTAAACAAAGGAATTATGATCCATATTACAACGTTATTGCTTCATTGGACTAAACGTACTCCATGAGATGTCGTTCAGTGGACCCTTACCTTCCTTAAAAAAAAATGGGATTTACAGCTGTGGATGTGTTTATGACTCATTATTACGACGAATCTTGTATGTACTGTGTTTCCATTGTTCATGTTTTTATGTGTACAACTTTAGCAAATACAGTCTTTATAAGCTTTCCATTGAAAAACAGCAAACTGTCATCGATGCTTGAGGCTTCGATCTTTATAATGATATATATAGTTTGTCAAGATTAAATTTGTCCTGTTTCAATTTAATCTATTCATAAACACTGACACGAGCAAGTATAGGGGCATTAAGGATGCCCGCGTCGAGGTGCTGGCTGACAGGTTAAGCTGCTGCCACCGATCTAGACAAGCTCACAGAGACTGTACCATCTTATATCAGTTTCTGTGAAGATATGTGTATTCCTACCAGGACTCATCTAACTTACAACAATGATAAACCATGGTTAACTGCAAAACTCTGACAGCTCTGTCTGGCCAAAGAAGATGCTTACAGGAAGGGGGACAAAGTCTTGTATAAACAGGCCAAATACACACTTGAAAAGGAGATCAGATTGGCAAAATTATTCTGAAAAAATAAGGTCTCAGTTCACTTCCAGTGACTCAGCATCAGAGTGGAAAAGTCTGAAGGAGATCACCAACTACAAGACGCCATCCCTCAGCACTGTGGAGAATCAACAACTGGCAAACGATTTAAAAGAACACCTCACAGCCGCCATGAACACCTCTCCACACAACCATTCACACCACATCAGCGAGGATGAGGTGCACCGGGTCTTCCAGAAGCAGAAAAGGAAAAAAAGCACCAGGCCCAGATTGTGTTACACCAGCCTGTCTGAAATTCTGTGCTGACCAGCTGGCCCCCATCTTCACACAGATCTTCAACAGATCACTGGAGCTGTGCGAAGTCCTTTCATGCTTCAAATGCTCCATCATCATCCCCATCCCAAAGAAATCCAAAATTACAGGACTGAATGACTACAGGCCTGTGGCTCTAACGTCTGTTGTCATGAAGTCATTTGAAAAACTGGTTATGGCCCACCTGAAGGACATTACAGGACCCTTTCTGGATCCTCTTCAGTTTGCCAACAGAGCAAACAGGTCTGTGGATGATGCAGTAAAAACTGGACTGCATTAAGTTCTGCAACATCTAGACAGACCAGGGACTTATGTGAGGATCATGTTTGTGGACTTCAGCTCAGCCTTTAACACTATCATTCCAAACCATCTCCTGCCCAAACTAACTCAGCTCTCCGTACCCACCTTCATCTGTCAGTGGATCAACAGCTTCCTGACAGACAGGCAGCAACTAGTGAGGCTGGGAAAATACATATCTAGCACTGGAGCTCCTCAGGGATGCGTTCCATCCCCAGTGCTCTTCTACCTGTACACCAATGACTGCACCTCTGTGATCCCTCTGTCAAGCTCCTGAAGTTTGCAGATGACACTACACTCATCGGCCTCATTCAGGACAGTGACGAGTCTGCTTACAGACAGGAGGATGAAGAGCTGGCTCTCTGGTGCAGTCTCAACAATCTGGAGCTCAGCATGCTCAAAACAGTGGAGATAATGGTGGACTTCAGGAGAAACCCCCTGCTCTCCCCACACTCACCATCATGGACAGCACTGTAATGACAGTGGAGTCATTCAGGTTCCTGGGCACCACCATCTCTCAGGACCTGAAGTGGGACATTCACATTGATTCCATTGTGAAAAAGGCCTAGCAGAGGTTGTAATTCCTTCGCCAGCTGAGGAAGTTCAACCTACCACAAGAGCTGCTGAAACAATTCTATACCGCCATCATTGAATCCATCCTCTGCACTTCATTAACTGTCTGGTTCAGCTCAGCTACCAAATCTGATCTCAGAAGACTACAGAGGGTAGTCCGGACTGCTGAGCGAATCATTGGCACAACCCTCCCTTCTTTCCAAGAACTGTACTTATCCAGAGTCAGAAAAAGGGCTGGCAAAATCACTCTGGATCCCTCACATCCAGCACTCTTTCTCTGAGATTTGTTGCCATCTGGTTGACGCTACAGAGCTCTGAGCACCAGAACGGCCAGACACAGGAACAGTTTCTTCCCCCAGGCAATCCATATCATGAAAACTTGACAATAACTGTGGAACACACAAAACTATTCATACACTCATACACTTATTTATCTAACACACATACTTAGTCTACATTTCAATTTGTACATATATTTTTTTGTTTTGCATATATATATATATTCTTTTATTATCTGTGTTTTGGTTCTGTTGCTGTTATTCTGTTGCACTGCAGAGCTTCTGTCATGAAAACAAATTCCTCGCATATATAAACATACCTGGCAATTAAGCTCATTCTGATTCTGAAAACAGAGAACAAAACCACTTTTAAGTTTTTTTTTTAAAGTCAGGACCAAGAGACCAGCCGCATAATGGATTGATCATATACTGTATGTTTGATCAATTTAGCCTTCTCAAATCATCACGACTTGCCTAAAATAACCTGTTCAAGCATATCACAATGTTAGTTTAAATGTTTAACCTATATAAATGTGCGCTGTAAGACACATATCCAGTTGTTTGTGTGGAGAAGCTAAATGCTCTGCAGGACGTGGAGGTGCCAGTGCGATCATTTGCATTTTTTTCTAACAGTGGAAACAACTTAAAATACGCAGTCATTTTTGCTTATAAAGGTAAGAGTAATACATCATTCTAAACTGTAAAGGGTCTAGTTTTATTTGTGTGCACTCACAATATCAATGTTGTGCTTTTATAAAATAAAGAAAACAAATGCTTCCTGCCTTCTTGGTCTAAACTCAGCG
This sequence comes from Carassius carassius, assembly GCF_963082965.1. Lineage (NCBI taxonomy): Eukaryota > Metazoa > Chordata > Actinopteri > Cypriniformes > Cyprinidae > Carassius > Carassius carassius. Next base: position 26,970,009 of record NC_081785.1, read on the forward strand.
AATTACCTCACAGACATGATAAAAAAAATAAATAAATAAAAAAGCGAAATAGTACTTTAACCCTTGTGCATTGTTCAAATTCACTACCCTTTCATCATGTTCGGGATGAAAACATCCACTCAACTAAACTGCTGTAAAAATGTATCAGATAAATATATATATACAACCCGAATCCCGGAAAAGTTGGGACGTTTTTTAAATTTTAATAAAATGAAAACTAAAGGAATTTCAAATCACATGAGCCAATATTATATTCACAATAGAACATAGATAACATAGCATATGTTTAAACTGAGAAATTTTACACTTTTATCCACTTAATTAGCTCATTTAAAATTTAATGCCTGCTACAGGTCTCAAAAAAGTTGGCACGGGGGCAACAAAGGGCTAAAAAAGCAAGCAGTTTTGAAAAGATTCAGCTGGGAGAACATCTAGTGATTAATTAAGTTAATTTCAGGTCAGTAACATGATTAGCTATAAAAGCTTTGTCTTAGAGAAGCAGAGTCTCTCAGAAGTAAAGATGGGCAGAGGCTCTCCAATCTGTGAAAGACTGCGTAAAAAAATTGTGGAAAACTTTAAAAACAATGTTCCTCAACGTCAAATTGCAAAGGTTTTGCAAATCTCATCATCTACAGTGCATAACATCATCAAAAGATTCAGAGAAACTGGAGAAATCTCTGTGCGTAAGGGACAAGGCCGGAGACCTTTACTGGATGCCCATGGTCTTCTGGCTCTCAGACGACACTGCATCACTCATCGGCATGATTGTGTCAATGACATTACTAAATGGGCCCAGGAATACTTTCAGAAACCACTGTCGGTAAACACAATCCGCCGTGCCATCAGCAGATGCCAACTAAAGCTCTATCATGCAAAAAGGAAGCCATATGTGAACATGGTCCAGAAGCGCCGTCGTGTCCTGTGGGCCAAGGCTCATTTAAAATGGACTATTTCAAAGTGGAATAGTGTTTTATGGTCAGACGAGTCCAAATTTGACATTCTTGTTGGAAATCACGGACGCCGTGTCCTCCGGGCTACAGAGGAGGGAGACCTTCCAGCATGTTATCAGCGTTCAGTTCAAAAGCCAGCATCTCTGATGGTATGGGGCTGCATAAGTGCATACGGTATGGGCAGCTTGCATGTTTTGGAAGGCTCTGTGAATGCTGAAAGGTATATAAAGGTTTTAGAGCAACATATGCTTCCCTCCAAACAACGTCTATTTCAGGGAAGGCCTTGTTTATTTCAGCAGGACAATGCAAAACCACATACTGCAGCTATAACAACAGCATGGCTTCGTCGTAGAAGAGTCCGGGTGCTAACCTGGCCTGCCTGCAGTCCAGATCTTTCACCTATAGAGAACATTTTGCGCATCATTAAACGAAAAATACGTCAAAGACGACCATGAACTCTTCAGCAGCTGGAAATCTATATAAGGCAAGAATGGGACCAAATTCCAAAAGCAAAACTCCAGCAACTCATAGCCTCAATGCCCAGACGTCTTCAAACTGTTTTGAAAAGAAAAGGAGATGCTACACCATGGTAAACATGCCCCGTCCCAACTATTTTGAGACCTGTAGCAGAAATCAAAATTGAAATGAGCTCATTTTGTGCATAAAATTGTAAACTTTCTCAGTTTAAACATTTGCTATGTTATCTATGTTCTTTTGTGAATAAAATATTGGCTCATGTGATTTGAAAGTCTTTTAGTTTTCATTTTATTAAAATTTAAAAAACGTCCCAACTTTTCCGGAATTCGGGTTGTATATTTTTTTTGCATAAATCTATTAATCAACCTCAGTCCTGATCAAAACAACCAAATGTGTGTTTTTTTTTAAATACAATATTTTAACTCTTTAACTGCCAAGTTCATAAATGATGTCACTGATTTGGGGGAAACAAACGACAAAATGACTTATTTTCAATATAAGAGTAATTGTGGCTGGATGTTTTTTTTTTTTTTTTTTTTACTTTTTATCACAGTCTTGGGCATGTCAATGATTAGTAACAACATTGGCTTTGATGCATTTTTAGTTTTTGTGCAGCATTAGATTTACAGTTTTACAGATTTACAGGAAGAGGTAAATTTTGTTATTTTTACAGTTGATCACTAGGTGGGACCATTAACCCTTTAGATAGGGATGTGCAAAAAAAGCTTAGTTTCCGACTTTTATATGGGCTATATGGAGTATAACAGCATATTATATATTGTGTGTGTGTGTGTGTGTGTGTGTGAGAGAGAGAGAGAGAGAGAGAGAGAGAGAGAGAGAGAGAGAGAGAGAGAGAGAGAGAGAGAGAGAGAGTGAGAGAGAACTTTGCGCACTTACTTTGATGTATTTGAGAAAATCGAAATGTACACCTCAGCACTCAGAACTGCATGGAGTAAACAAAAGTGTATTTATGCACCTGCTGCCTTTTAATGGTGGTGATAAGTATAGACTAAACAAAAGCAAAGTACGTGGATTTAAACACTTGCATGCCATTCTGATGGTCATTTGATGGTGAGAACAGCAGCAAGCAACATGAGAAAGGGCTTGACTTGTACCAAAGTTTTAGAAAAGATTATGCAGCTTGACCCCTCCAGCAGCTGCAGTTTATTTGAAGTTGGTATTGCATTTTGGTTCACAATAAATTATGTTCAAAAATCTGATGCAAAGTAGATTTTTTTTACAGAAAAATCAAAAAGTGTATCATTTAAGGATTTATGGTTTTAAACTGGCTTTACCATCAAGAAAAGACAAGCATTTCACACATAGGCCATCCGTACTTTTCACCATCAAAAGGCAGCAGGTGCAGAAACACACTTCTTGTTTTATTGTTTACTCCATGTAGTTCTGAGAGCTGAGGTGCATATTTGGATTTTTTCAGATACATCAAGGTAAGTGCACAAAGGTCTCTCTCACACTCTCTCTTTCTCTGTCTCTCTCTCTCTATCTCACTCTCTCTCTCTCTCTCTCTCTCTCTCTCTCTCACACACACACACACACACACACACACACACACTATAATTTGCTGTTATACTCCATATAACTATACAAGGCAGAAACTAAGACTTTTTTGCACAGGCCTATCTAAAGGGTTAATGGTCCCACCTAGTGATCAACTGTAAAAAATAACAAATTTTACCTCTTCCCAACAGGAAAAACCACCAACAATCAAGAATCTCACACACACACAAATGCTACAATTTGCTGTTATACTCCATATAACTCCATATACAAGCCAGAAACTAAGCTTTTTTTTTTGCACAGGCCTATCTAAAGGGTTAATGGTCCCACCTAGTGATCAACTGTAAAAATAACAAATTTTACCTCTTCCCAAAAGGGAAAACCACAAACAATCAAGAATGCATGATTTTATGGTGTCATGGCTTTGCAATCAAAAAATGTTGTTATAATGGAAGCCAAATGGGGCAAAAACAGCCATAAATGAGGGAGAAGAAATTTAAATCTAATGCTGCACCAAAACTAACAATGCATCAAAGCCAATGTTGTTACTAATCTTTGACATGTCCATGACTGTGATAAAAGGTAAAAAAAAAAAAAAATCCACTCCACAATCACTTTTTATATTGAAAATATATCATTTTGTGTGTTTTTTTCCCCAAATCAATGACATCATTTATATGAACTTGGTAATTAAAGAGTTAAAATCTTGGATTAGTTTTAAACATTTGGCAGTTTTGATCAGGACTGAGGTTGATTAATAGATTTATGCAAAAAAATTAGAAAAAAAATATTTATCTGATACATTTTAAAAATAAAACACAAATTATAATGGGAAATAAAAAACTTTTCACTTAAAATTTTATGGGTAACTTGAATGTAAAACATTGTCACAATGTCGTTGTAGGCTTATTCCCATTTGTAAAATAGCCTAAAACATTAGGACTGAGTAAATGATGACAGAATTTTTTTTTTTTTTTCAGAAATGATGTGACAGTCCAGTGCTCCAAGTGCTGATATGCACTCAGTTTCCATCCCAGGAAGACATGACAGCTCTTGTCCATCTCTGTTGTCTCTTGAGTCTCCTAAAACTCCAGACCATAACATATCTAAGACACAATACATGCTTTTCATCCACATGCAGTAAATCTCTTTGTGGTCTAAGAACAGACTTTCAGAGATAATCAGAGATGAGGCCACCATTTACCACACAGTCTCTGTGCAGCCATTTTCAAGCCGCAAGTCACATGAGATGCAGTGAATGGACAGATCAGCATCTGTGTTCGATAAAATGAGAGGAGGCAGCTGTGGTCCTAAAGAACTAGTTAATTATAGACTGATCTCGAATCTCCCTTTTCTGTCCTAGATACTAGAAAAGGTAGTCAGAATTTGGACCATATCATAGTACTGAGACTGCTCTCCTTAGAGTTACAAATGACCTGCTCTTATCATCTGATCATGGTTGTATCTCTTTATTAGTTCTATTGGATCTTAGTGCTGCGTTTGACACAATTGACCACAACATTCTTTTGCATAGACTTGAACACTTTGTTGGCATTAATGGAAGTAGCAGTGAATGAAGAGGTATCATATCGATCACAAGTGCAGTATGGAGTACCTCAAGGCTCAGTACTAGGGCCGCTACTCTTCACGCTTTATATGTTACCCTTGGGAGATATCATCAGGAATCATGGTGTTAGCTATCACTGTTATGCTGATGATAATCAGCTCTATATTTCTTCGTGGCCCGGTGAAACACACCAATTTGAAAAATGAATGGAATGCATAGTCGATATAAAAAACTGGATGACGAGTAATTTCTTACTGCTAAATTCTGAAAAAACAGAGGTGTAAATTATAGGACCTAAAAACTCTTGCAATAACCTACCTAAAATTGTTCGGGATACAGTGAAGGGCTGATGGGGAAGAAATAAGGGGTTGAAAGTGCATTAAAACCTGTTAATGATGTTTTTATCTGACTGGTATTAATAATATGTTATTATCATTATTATATACATTTATTTGTAATTCATTTTTGTTTTGTGGTTTTGACATTTTCATTAGCTTTTTTACCCTTAATTTATTTTTAATTTTTAATTAATTTAATAAATTTAGTTTTAGTAATATTTTTACTTTAACCCAAACTTATTTTATTTCAGTGAGCTGGCAATATTGTATTTCAGCTTAAAATAAGAATTTTTAATAGCTTTAGTAAACAATAACATTACTGCCATATGACTGACTTTCCTTCTTCTGTGGAACAAAAAGGTGAAATTTTTACTCTTGCAGTTTAAATCTAGATTAAAGACCCATCTCTTTAACCTGGCTTACAAATAACATATTAATATGCTTTTAATATCCAAATCCGTTAAAGGATTTTTAGGCTGCATTAATTAGGTAAACCGGAACTGGGAACACTTCCCATGACACCCGATGTACTTGCTACATCATTAGAAGAATAGCATCTATGCTAATATTAGTCTTTTTCTCTCCTATTCCGAGGTCACCGTAGCCACCAGATCCAGTCTGTATCCAGATCAGAGGGTCACTGCAGTCACCCGGATCCAGTACGTATCCAGACCAGATGGTGGATCGGCACCTAGAAAGGACCTCTACAGCCCTGAAAGACAGCGGAGACCAGGACAACTAGAGCCCCAGACAGGGGCGCTGCACAAGATCCCGGGCCCTATGCATAGGCAGTCCTAATGGGCCCTCCCCCACCCCTTGAAAATATATATTCCAGACTTTTCAAGGGCCCTCTCTTCCTTTGGGGCCCTGGTAATCAGTACTGGTTTTACCCCCAGTCTGGCGCCCCTGGCCCCAGATACAGATCCCCTGTAAAGACCTTGTCTCAGACGACCAGCAGGACAAGACCACAGGAAACAGATGATTCTTCTGCGCAATCTGACTTTGCTGCAGCCTGGAATTGAACTGCTAGTTTCGTCTGCTCAGAGGAGAACTGGCCCCCCAACTGAGCCTGGTTTCTCCCAAGGTTTTTTTTCTCCATTCTGTCACCGATGGAGTTTTGGTTCCTTGCCGCTGTCGCCTCTTGCTTGCTTAGTTGGGGTCACTTCATCTACAGCGATATCATTGACTTGATTGCAAATCAATGCAGAGACACTATTTAAACTGAACAGAGATGACATCACTGAATTCAATGATGAACTGCCTTTAACTGTCATTTTGCATTATTGACACACTGTTTTCCTAATGAATGTTGTTCAGTTGCTTTGACGCAATGTATTTTGTTTAAAGCGCTATATAAATAAAGGCGACTTGACTTGACTCCAAACAGTTGCTGTGATAATCATTTAAATGGAAATTTCAATGATATCGCTTTTAATTACCCTAAATGGGATGTTGGGATGATTCCAGCTGTCAAACTCCTTCATTCTTACTTGGCATTAGGTAGGCTACAAAACTTTAAACTGGATTTAGACTTTGAACACAATATGATATTTTCAATACATGGTTAGTCTCAGCCTCAGATGTCACCCTCATGGACTGAATTCGTATGGCACACAAAATTCAAAACACTTCATGAGTTTCCAAGTCAACACTGGATTGGTTGATTTATGCAGGATTTCTAGTGTGTCGTGTTTTTTTTTTTTTTTTTTATGTTCTGCCTGGAAAAAAAGATGCCATGATGCATCTTAATGATGCATGATGCATAAACTCTGTTTTTTCAAAAGTATGTGAAATATTTAAAGTTCACGGCATAGAATCTTTAAAATACATCCAAGAGTTTTACACTGTTATTGTGGAGACATTTCCCCAGCACTAAACATGATGCTGCACAAAACAAAACATTGGTTGTTTTATCTGTCAGTCATATGACCTTGGCCATTCAAAGCGGACATGGTTCCCAAACCTTCTGCCGTCAGTCTGAAGCTCTGGCTATATGAGAAAATACTACAAAAATTTTTATTCACAATAATGATATTATAACAATACCTACTCAAGTCACCTTTATTTCTGTAGCGCTGTTTACAATACAGATTGCCTCAAAGCAGCGGGTCTTAAAGACATTAGCTCAGTGGTCCCAAATTAAATAGTCCGAGAGCTTTCTGTCCCTACATTGAAAATCTATGTACGGTATACTGTCCATGTCCAGAAAGGTAATTAAAACATCTTCAAAGTAGTACATGTGACATCAGAGGGTCAGTTAGTATTTGATGAAGCATCAAAAATACATTTTGGTCCAAAAATAACAAAAATTACGACTTTATTCAGTGTTGACTTCTGCTCCGGGTCTGTTGTGAGTGCGACTGCAGTGACTGTTGACGTACGACGCTGCTGACATGTTATCTTTGTTATTGGGCGCACCAGAAAACACATCAGCAGCGTCGTACAAAAGCATACAAAAGCATCGTACCTAACCCTAACCCTAACCTTACACATACTTAAAATGATAAAAATAAAAGCACATCCTATTACTAAAAATTTAACTAAAATGAAAATAAAAACAGGAGAAATCTAAATAAATGACGATGTCATCAACCACAGGAATCTTAGAGATATCAACCACAATAAAGATCTCTGCAGCACAAGCCTTCACAGATCTGCTGGACTGAACACTTCATCAGATGATGAAGAATGAGTCATGGAAAAATAGTCGATTTGGTAATTAGTTCACAGGAATGAGCAACAGGCTCACTAAAAACAAATCAGGTTCTCCTTTTTGTACTTCAAAAATAGTTCAATTCAATTCAATTCAATTCAAGTTTATTTGTATAGCGCTTTTTACAATACAAATCGTTACAAAGCAACTTTACAGAAAATTATGTTTCTACAATATTTAGTAGTAGCTAGTAGTTTGTGCACGTTTGACAGGATTTTAGAAAAATAAAAATAATAATAATAATACAAAACGCAGTCAGCTAGATGATGAACTATCAATATTATTAATTAATAGTAATTATAGGATGCAGTCACACATGTAGCAATAATTGTTAGTTCTGTTTGTTGATTCAAGGTTAGCATCATCTGGGGTCCTCTGAGGGTCAGCATCATCTCTTCTCAGGTGTTCTGGATCCAGACTGGAGCTTGTGTAAATCCTAGTTACCACGGGATGTAAATCCCGTGGCAAAACATAGAAACAAAATAGAGACATCATTAGCATAGCTGCTGATCCAACAAAGTAAAATTAGTTTAACCCAAGCTAAAGAATAAAAATGCAGATGCAACTACACTCACAATTTAAGAGATACATTATTCGAATGCTTGGCGAAAGAGATGCGTTTTTAATCTAGATTTAAACAGAGAGAGTGTGTCTGAACCCCGAACATTATCAGGAAGGCTATTCCAGAGTTTGGGAGCCAAATGTGAAAAAGCTCTACCTCCTTTAGTGGACTTTGCTATCCTAGGAACTACCAAAAGTCCAGCGTTTTGTGACCTTAGGGTGCGTGATGGGTTGTAGCGTGGTAGAAGGCTAGTTAGGTACGCAGGAGCTAAACCATTTAGGGCCTTATAGGTAAGTAATGATAATTTGTAACTGATACGGAACTTAATAGGTAGCCAGTGCAGAGACTGTAAAATTGGGGTAATATGATCATATTTTCTTGACCTGGTAAGGACTCTAGCTGCTGCATTTTGGACTATCTGTAGCTTGTTTATTGACGAAGCAGGACAACCACCTAGAAGTCCATTAGTTAATTGTGGATGACATGAAGTAACACTGCTAGACTGGCCAAAGTGTGAAAAAAGCCAAAAAAGTGCCTACTTATGAACATCATTACTCTATACCGTATATGAATATCATTACATTAGATTATAAAACATCAGAAATAACATCTCCAAACAAATTATGCTTTTGTGACAAGCAACTTGTATGTTGATGATGTATGAATTAATTTCCTATCAAGGCACCCTAGCAGATTTGTTTCAAATTTAACAACTAAAAAGTGTCCAAATACATTTTGTCTCAATTTTGAACAATACATCTCTTTCGTTTATTAAAAATTTTACAAAATTCGTTTTGTGAAATGCTGTGCTCGAATAGTGTTTCTGCTATATTTATTTAAAATAAAAGTCGCATGATATTATGTTATCTAATAAAGTTCTATTATATAAAACATTCATATTTAAAACAGTATATTTGAACTGATCCTGTATATTCTGGTCAGTTGCACAAGATATTATCAACCTCATCTCAAAGGAAATAACTATTTTACGAGGTTGCAATTTATAATGAATTTGTATAATGTGAATCATCTGAAATTATAAACATTTTCTAAATAATCAAGCATGAAGGCCCACCATAAACCTAACCATCAGGGGCGTAAGCAGATCGTTTGAAAACTTAAAAATAGATTCATATGAATTATGCACCAAAATGCTAAATTGACGTGTGTTGACTGTTATTTTCTAAACTGGCAACTGCAAACAAGTGCTACAGTGATTTGTCTCTCATTTTGACTGATAAGGTTCATTGAACATGATGGCAACGTTTAAGCAGATTTGCATAATCATGTTTATTTTATGTTCAAATGTGTATTTGTACCAGCTGTTGTGTTGATAGCAATTCATTGTATTGATGCATGTTTCATTGAGAATGACATGCTAAGGGTTTGCACACAAGTTATTTATCTGCTGTTTGGTGCACACCTAAATGAAATTATTTTCCATACAGTAAATCACTAGTTAACTAAATTAGGGTTAAGGCCAGAAAGAACACAAAAGGAGTCTTGAAATATATTTTTACATTATGTATAATTCATTCAATGATACACTTGGTTCTTAATAGCGTTGGTTCTAAACATGGTTTTGGGTTAATTTCAACATGTTTAGAATAATTCACATTGTTGTGAAATGTGAACAAATAAGAACTTCATTATTTCAGTCACTCAGACACATGCTTGGTTGTTATATGTTCATTTTGGTCTCTTGCTCATTTACAGCTGCAAAAGAAATGTGTCAAATTAATTTTAAAATGATTATTCGGTATGAATTGGGCTCAAATGGGCCCACTTCACTTGCCCAATTAACTTTAATTGGACTAATACACACTTCTGTTCTGGGTTTCGTAACATTCCTGGAATGCCTGTGCACTAACAGCTGTTATCAAGCCCGTTAAACACTCCAGCATTAGTAAATGTGCTACCATGAGAACTGTAGCCGAGATCTTCGACTCTGAGCTTCCCAAACACATTCCAGTTATACTGCCATCTAAAGGCAAAGCGCAGTAACTACACATCTGGTAAAAATTTAGTTAAGTCCTAAAATTGGCTTTGTGACATCTGTTCTGTCTTGTGACAGAGTCTCCTGGTTCAATTTTGTCCCATTTCAAAACTGCAGTAACTACAAAATCCAAACTAATACCAAGGCAAATCGCAGTAAGTGAAGTTACTGCGTTCTGTCATTGTTTTCCCATTAGACACCACAGATACTGCGCGATATGCGCAGGATATGCGTATCCTGCAGCCAAATGATGGTTGGACTCGCGTTTAAATGCAAATATCCAAAGACGGGTAAGGTAGATAGCAAAATATTAACTCCTAGCAAAGCAAATTACAGCTTTATAATCAGTTAACATTAACTAGCCAGCTGCTAGCCAATTAAAGAAGCCTATGTTACCTGCATTGCTTCATATCCACTCTGACAATGTAATAATAATCTGATTTATAATTGCATTGATGTTTGTTGATTTGGACATCACTCCACGTTTATGGCATCTAATCCAATTGTAATAACAAGTTAGCTGATGCCAGTAAAGTTATATAATTCATCAAAGCGTTCTGTATGAAAGTTATACAGAACGCAGTCTGTCCCCTATTCACAGTCATATGCCATATGACTACCAGACCATGCAAATAACAAATTCTTCACTGATAAGTATTCATTTGTTTTGCACAAATCACGTTTCATTTGTTAACACAATCGAGGAAGGCTTTATGACCAAGCAGAATCCGCCCAGTCATTCCCTGTTCACAGCTAGTGGGACTCGAGCTGGCTGCAATTCCCTTCACCGTCCGCGTTTTGATTTTGGCAAATCAGTTTGGGTGAATGCAATATATATAAAAATTGTATTACCAAATTTTTACCAGATGTGTAGTTACTGCGCTTTGCCTTTAGATGGCAGTATATCTGGAATGTGTTTGGGAAGCTCAGAGTTGAAGTGGAAAAGCCCACAATGCCTGTGGTCTGCAAGTATCGGCTACAGTTCTCATGGTAGCACATCTACTCATGCTGGAGTGTTTAACGGGCTTGATAACAGCTGTTAGCGCACAGGCATTCCAGGACTGTTACGAAACCCAGTAGAGAAGTGTGTATTAGTCCAATTAAAGTTAATTGGGTAAGTGAAGTGGGCCCATTTAAGCCCACTTCATACCGAATAATCGTTTTAAAATTAATTAGACACATTTCTTTTGCAGCTGTAACTGAGCAAGAGACCAAAATGAACATATAACAAGCAAGCATGTGTCTGAGTGACTGAAATAATGAAGTTTTTATTTTTTCACATTTCACAACAATGTGAATTATTCTAAACATGTTGAAATATACCTAAAACCAATGTTATACACTGTATATTATTATTATTATTTATTTATTTAAAAAAATATGTCCGAGAAAATGTTATACACCTTTTATATACTTAACTGCATACATGGACGTGGTACAGTACAAATATTTTGAGCATCTCTTATTCTGCCCATTATTTTCCTATAAAGAATCACAATTATCCCTTATTTTCCTTTATGGCATCCCTAGTTATATTGTTAGGAAAAGTTAAATTGTGTGACTTTTAACTACTTGGTCTGTAATTAATTACTTTTTAAATAAAATGAGCAAAACTCTTTGTGGTAAAATTAGCATAGTGATAAGATGGTCTTGAGGCTTATTACGGAGAAATTTTACCATACACAACATGCTAACACCAATAAAACTATTAAAGTTTTTATAAACAATCAACATGTAGCAAGAAACACAAAAAGAAAGTTGGATGAACTAGTTTTTTATCTGATTTAGTTTGTAGATACTGCATTTTGCTTTTGCAATAGTGTTTTATTAGTGTAAGGTCATCCAAAGGCAGAGTGCAGTATCTGCATTTTAGTGGTCAAAGGACACATCAATGGTCATGGTTTTTATCTATAAAAAATCATCTTAAAAAGACTTTAAATGAATGCATTGACACTAATCTGCCCACAATATGTTTGACTGGCTGATGTAAAAACTTTAAAGACATGCTTTCTCATTTTCAGTGTTTACGCAGTTACGTCACATGTCATCAGCTCTCAGCCACAACAATTGCAAGAAGTATCGAGTCAGCAGTGCCTGTGTCTCCTCTGATTCATCTACTTTATTATCTGCTGAGAGAAATTTCTCAGAACAGGTTAAAGTCTGTTCACACATGTTCTGTATTTTAGCCAAAGCTGTAACTCATTTTTTTCACACTTTTTAACAACTATCATGTTATTTTCATTATTCAGGGAAAAATATTAGGACAGACAGTTGCAGTAATATATATATATACAGTACAGACCAAAAGTTTGGACACAAAGTTTTTTTTTTATTTTCATGACTATGAAAATTGTAGATTCACACTGAAGGCATCAAGACTATGAATTAACACATGTGGAATTATATACATAACAAAAAAGTGTGTACTGTGGAAGCCAGGTCATCTGGCGCAGCACCCCATCACTCTCCTTCTTGGTCAAATAGCCCTTGATCCCTTCAGTGTGACTCATAGTCATGAAAATAAAGAAAACTCTTTGAATGAGAAGGTGTGTCCAAACTTTTGGTCTGTACTATATATACTCATCAGCGTCACCCTGGAAACACACGAGGAGCACCTGGAAACCTCATCACCGGCCGATCGGTCACGGCTGCCGACAATCAAGCGGCGGCTACTACATAAGCCGCCGCCACTGATGCACAAGTGAGTGATGACTCCAGAAGTCTGGATGCTAACGCTGTTCTCCGTGTTCCCTTGCAGAAAGCTTGTGACCGATCAGCACCCCCTACGCACGGACACGCCGCACCTGGGACACCACCACGATCAGCGCACCAGCACTTCCCACTCCTGAACAATGAACTCTCTCAAATAAATCCGCCCTCCGGGGCCTTACCTTGCACTGCTTGCTGTCGTGTGATTCTTCACCCCGTGACACTGGTGGAGAATGCGGGCAGAAGCGTGAAGAGTCACCGACAACCGCCTCACTTAAAAAAAAAAAAAGAGAAAATTATTATTATTTTGTTACCTCACCGCTGCTTCTTTTCTCCCTTTCCCCATGCAGGCGGGCGCTCCTCCCGTCATCATGGAAGAACTTATTAAACACCTCACCGAGGTCAGCATCTGCATGCTGACACCTCGCCAGCCGTCAAGGGGAGACGGAACGCGAGCTCGCCGCCCTCCAGGCAGGCCGACACCCCCCACCGCCTGATCCCCGTGTCCAGGCCGCGCAGCTGATACCCAAAATGACCACCCATGATGACGTAGAGATGTTCCTACAGATGTTTGAGAAAGTCGCCATCCGAGAGCGTTGGGAACGCCCGGGCTGGGCACGGCTGCTTGCACCCCTCCTGACCGGCGAAGCACAGCGCGCCTACTTCTCCCTCCCACCCGAGGCCAGCGAGAACTACGAGGAACTGAAGCGGGAAATCCTGGCTCGGGTGGGATTGTCACGGATTGCAGCAGCCCAACTGTTCTTTGACTGGGAATACAACGCATGATCCAAAGCCCGGGCCCAAGCGGCAGAACTCTCCCGGCTCGCGCGGCACTGGCTGCTCGCCGGGGATCCCAGCGCTAGCCAGGTGGCAGAGCGCATAGTCGTCGACCGGTTCTTGCGCGCACTACCCCGGCCCCATCGTCAAGCGGCAGGAATGCGGAATCCCACTACTCTATTCCCCGGAGGGTGGTCCAGGAGCGACGCACGCCGGAGGGCGCCTCACGACCAATGAGCAGGCTGGCGGCTCCCACTCCCCAGGACGAGCCCATGCCCACGGAACCACTCCGCCCTTCCATGCGGACGTGGCTGGCAGGCTGTATCGTCCACCACGCCCCGCACGGGGGGGCCCCACGAGCCAAGGTGAAGGTAAATGGCCACCCATTGGAAGCTGTCCTGGACTCCGGGAGCGCGGTCAGCCTCATCCACCCCACTGTCTTGGCCCCCCGTCCGGAGTCTAAAGCCCGACTGGCCATCACGTGTGTCCACGGGGACACCCAAGAGGTGGCGGCACGGCGGGTCACCATTTTGGCCGCCCCAGGATCTTGGCCGCTTGAGGTGGGGATCGTCACGGACCTCCCGGTGCCGATGCTCCTAGGAAGGGATTGGCCCGGATTTGACTGCCTCCTCCTCGCCGCCACCCAGCCTGCCAGCCCCTGTGGGAGCCACCGAAGACCCCTCCGGAAGAAGGGGGACCGACGTCGTCCCGTGCTGCTGGCCTCCGACAGTGCTAGAGAGGGTGAGTCCCCAAGTGTTCCTAACCTATATCTTGATGTCTTCCAGCAGGTGTCAGGAGAGGGCGACTTCAGCAAGGCCCAGCACGACGACGACCGGTTGAAGCACTGTTGGGCCCAGGTCCGGGTCGTCGAGGGGAAGGAGGTCCGGCCAGGGCCCCACCTGGTCCCACACTTCATCGTCAGGAAAGGCCTGCTCTATTGTGTCGCACCGCGAAGGGGGGAGGAAAAAACCCTGCTGGTAGTGCCTCGGGCGAAGACGGAGACGGTGATGGAGCTGGCCAACTCAACTCATTGGCCCGGCCTGGACGCCGAGGTGAAGAGGTTCTGCCAGGCATGCCCGACCTGCCAGCGGACGTTGCCACGGACACCTCCCCCCAGCCCGCTGATTCCACTACCCATCATTGAAGTGCCCTTCGAGCGAATCGGGATGGATCTCGTGGGGCCGCTGCCGAAGTTCGCCCGGGGACACGAGCACATCCTCGTGATAGTCGACTACGCCACCCGGTACCCCGAGGCTATTCCCCTATGGAAGGCTACCGCCAAGGCCATTGCCCAGGAGCTGTTCCTCCTCTGTAGCCGAGTCGGCATCCCCGCTGAGATTCTGACTGACCAGGGGAACCCCTTCATGTCCCGGCGGATGGCGGACCTCTGTCGGCTCCTCAAGGTAAAGCAGCTCCGGACCACGGTCTACCACCCTCAGATGGACGGCTTGGTCGAACGGTTTAATCAGACCCTCAAACAAATGCTGAGACGTGTGGCTGCTGAAGATAGACGCGATTGGGACCAAATGCTGCCCTATGTCCTCTTCGGCATCCGAGAGGTCCCGCAGGCGCCCACCGGTTTCACCCCCTTCGAGCTCCTGTTTGGGCGGCAGCCCCGGGGCCTCTTGGATGTCGCAAGAGAGGCCTGGGAGCAGCAGCCAGCCGGCCACAGGTCGTCGATCGAGCACGTCCGTTTGATGTGGGAGAGGATCGACAGAGTGATGCCCTTGGTTCGGGAACACCTCAGTCAAGCGCGTGGACATGGAGCCCCAACTGTCCGCCGCCCAGAAGACGGAGCTGCAGCACCTGGTCGGTCAGTTCCCCCGATGTGTTCTTCCCCCTCCCTGGGTGGACCAACGTGGTACAGCACGACATCCGGACACCACCAGGACTCATCGTGAGGCAGCGGCCCTATCGTGTCCCAGAGGCTCGGCGACATGCCATCGAGGAGGAAGTTAAGGAGATGTTGAATTTAGGGGTGATCGAACCATCCCGGAGCCCCTGGTCCAGCCCCATCGTCCTGGTCCCGAAGCCCGATGGCACCCTCTGGTTCTGTAATGACTACCGCCGCCTAAACGAGATCTCGGAGTTCGACCTGACCAAAGGGTTTTGACAAGTCGGACTCACAGAGGACGCCAAGCCCAAGACCGCCTTCTCCACCCCAAGTGGCCACTGGCAATACCGGACCCTCCCTTCCGGCCTGCACGGGGCGCCGGCAACCTTTCAGCGCATGATGGACATCCTCCTGCGCCCCATCAAGCCTACGCTGCCGCCTACCTGGACGATGTCGTTGTCCACTCCGAGCGGTGGGAGGACCACCTAGAGCGGCTCCGGAGGGTGTTAGGAGAACTGCGGAGGGCTGGACTTACGGCCAATCCCCGGAAGTGCCACCTCGCCCGTACCGAGGCCAAGTATCTGGGGTTCAAGGTGGGCCGCGGCCTGATTAAACCCCAGCAGAAGAAGGTAACAGCCATCCTCTCTGCACCACGTCCCAACTCCAAGACACAGGTACGGGCCTTCCTGGGGTTGGCAGGGTATTACCGTTGCTTCATACCTAACTTCTGCTCCTTAGCAGCCCCCCTGACAGACTTGACCAGAAAGGGGCAGCCGGCGAAGCCATCCTGGGGCCCTGCGGAGGAAGATGCGTTCCGTCAGATCAAGACAGCCCTCATGTCGGAGCCAGTCCTGCGGGCCCCGGACTTTAACTGTCTCTTTCTGTTGCAGACAGATGCCTCAGACAAAGGATTGGGAGCCGTCCTCTCCCAGGTCCAGGACGGCCAGGAACATCCCGTAATCTACATCAGCCAGAAGCTGACCCCCACGGAACAGCGCTATGCCACGGTAGAGAGGGAGGCGTTGGCCGTCAAGTGGGCAGTCCTGGAGCTGAAGTATTATCTAAAGGGAAGGAAATTTACCTTAATTACTGACCATGCCCCTTTGCAGTGGATGGCCTGGGCGAAAGACACCAACGCCCGGGTAACGCGGTGGTTCCTGTCGCTCCAGGACTTCCACTTCAGCGTACAACACCGAGCCGGGACGGCCAACGCCAATGCCGATGGACTCTCCAGGATTTGGTCAGCTTTCGCAAGTCTTTCAGGGCACACTCCCCACCCACCCCCAATCTCCCCGTTGTACAAGAGGACCAGGACAACGCTTAGGGGGGGGGAGTGTGACGCGTGTCCCGAGGCATCATCAGCCTATATATATATATATATATATATATATATTATAAGTTAAGTGAAGTTTAAATTGAATAAACATCCAATTTTTTTCTTTTTTTTTTTTTTTTTTTTTACTTTTGACTCTTCCTTCACTAGCCCTTAATTATTTCTTTCACAAGTGACTAGAGTTCATAAAAATGCAGCCATAGATTGATGTCTGACCCAAGTGGAATAAATGATTCAACAACCTCTTTCATTCCTGATCCTCCAGACTAATAACCAAAGGCTTTTCTAGTCCCAAACATTCTGTCCTCTATGTTTTTGTTGTCCAAGAAGAAAAAGATGAAACTGTGGAAAACCAAACATACATTTAACTGAGATACATAAATAAGAAGTACACAGTGTCCTAAAATAACTGTCTAAATTAAAACAATGAAATTTCTGTTTTAGATTGTCTACGACTTTACTTTGTCTCGCTATTAAGAGTCATTTTCTAACAGATATTTTTGCTGAATGTAACAGGAATATTATGGCATTGAACAAATTCACACTTTAATGTAAATAAAGTGTTTATTTTCATATTTTGATTTAATAGAGGAACAATATTTAGCTCACAGCATTAAAGACCAGTTTAAAACAAATGTAAAACTTGCAGTTGTTTCCACTCATTCTGGAATCACATGCAAGTTTATGCATTTTTGCAGCAATTGAAGTCATTACTGTAGTAACTAAGGCACGGAAATCTAATATGAAAATCATTATGTATTTATTATATTTCCTTGACTTTTTTATTTATTTGTGGTAAAATCTAATTATCACCATTGGAAAGTCTTTGAAAAAGCTAAAAATTGAAACTGTTCTTTGATTGACTATAAAGCATATCTATGGTACACAAACACCAGCATGCAAAATTTAGAGAACATTGAAGACCTCAGTGGAAATCCTCATCCACATCTGGCCTGTGTTAGAATGAGAGACGACGATTCAAGAAGTCCTGCAATCCATTAACAACCTTTAATTTCAAGAGAAGGGGAGAGAGAAGTAATGTAAAAGTAATGAAAAGTCAAGTAAACTGCATTAAATCTGCCATAACTTTTTATTATGGTCAAACACAATTGAGGAGATGGTAGAAGATAACCTTCAGTGAATCTCTGACAGTATCTGAACAAATTTACTGCTAAAACATTCAAATGAAAAGTTAACGCTGAGTCTGAAAACTCAAGGATCAGGAGAAGCCAGACTTCAAGAAGTATGTAACAGCTAATAAAACTCACAGCTATTAAAGCGGTTATGTATCACAGCACTCTCTAAAATCTTTTGTACGTAATTGATGTGCTGGAAATAGCTTTCTGCTCTTTATAAAACTAATTTAAGCATATAACTCGATAACCATCCTCTCAGACTGAATTATCTCATCAGTGGTGGGTTAAAGACTTTTACTCTCCTTCACTCTGAAACAATGGAAATGTTTCCTGACCTGGACCTCAGAAAGGCAGTGCTGACAACATGCATGAGGCATGACATCACAACCATGTTTAAGTAATCTATTCACAAGGTTAAAAGGTGAAGAAAAGTATCTGCAAAAAGTACTCTTATGGAAAGAGGAGATCTCTTCTATGTTTTGTTTTTCATGACACACACAAACCCAGAAAAGTTTTATTGCTCAGAGTTAGCTCTTTCATATAGCTGAAGAGTTATTGGTTTATATAACCATCAACGTTGTCTGAGATGTTTCCTAAAATAATTTTGTTAAAATATAAACAAACTGCTGACATAGATTAATTATCACTATGAAATATTTGCACAGCTCAGATAATCTAGAGAAATTTTAATGAGAATTGTTTTAGTAAATTCTGAACAAAAAGTCAACAAAACCACCAACTACTCTTTAAACTACTGCTGCTGCTTCTGAGACCAAATTTGAATAAAAAGTCATATCAAAGCCTAATAATAAGCTTAAGACATGATTGCAGTGTGCCAAAACATGCTAGTATTATGCTATATTAAAACATGCTAGCACAGTGCTAACATGTAACCACTGTGCTAAACCCTAAATGTTAGTGGTATGTTAAAACATGCTAAACAGGCTAAAACAGGATGGAAATCACTTTAGCAACTTGTTAAAAATGTTAAATCATGCTTGTTATATGTATAGTATGTATAGAAACTAGGGCTGGTAAGCAGGGCTCTGAACCGGTTCAAGGAACGAAAACAAAAACTGGAAATGGACGAAATTTTGACAGGAGAACCAGAACCAGAAACTAAATCAAATTTTATAGTTCCGAACAGAATCGAAAATTTGAAATGGCCATTAACCGGTTAATAATGTTATTTTATCGTTCCATTGAATATTTGAAATTTGTTGTCAACCAATCACGAATTCAGTAGTACATCCTATGCAATTGACGTTGAAGCCAACGAGTTAAATGTCCACTCAGCTGTGAACTCATCATAGTCAAGTCGCAATGGCAATGCACCGCCCTTAGTGTTTATCTGAGGATAGTGTGAGATGAATTCAAGATCACATGCACCTGCAGCGCTTCTGTGAATGGCAAAAACAGGAAAATTATAGGATTACATGCAAAAGGAATATAGGCATTTACACTTAATATATTTCACTTAAATCATATCGACAGATTAACGAAACGAAAGAAAAAAAGTGCTAAATTATGGTTCATTGTGACACATTCCAAATAAGGAAAAGGAAACAGCAGAGCATAGTTTTTTTATTCTGCAAAAGCTTTACAATTTGAATTATTTTGCAAAAGCTCGACAGCTTTGAATAATGTCTTGCTTCTGTATAACCAACCAGCTTTGGTATGACCATCGCGCCGACAACATCATTTTGCTATATTGAAGCCTGTTCATTATCAAAACAAAATAGAGTTAAAGAAACAAATAAAAAGTTACACTGCTCTGTTGTACAGAATGTGTTGCATTCAGTGTGACCACGCCTCACTGTGCTGATAAAGCCGATGTGACGGATGATGTTTTATGTTGATGAAAGTACAAACACTATATAATTAATCATATTTTAGCATCCAGATACATCGGGATCATGGATACGTTTCGATTCATGCCGAATGAGAGAAGAAGACATCAGCTTCAACATAAAATATTTTTTTTTTTTGGATTTACATTTTTATAGCCTTAACGTTACATGATTTTTTTTGGATAGAAACTAATAGCTGTTTTTATGTTTGTAAACATTTTGCTTTAGACTACAGGCATGGAAAGGCAGGAAAGTAATAGGGCTAATAAAATGCGACGTGAGCCTCGACTTTTTTAGTAGCCTCCATTTGGCCAAAATCTAGAAAAGATGATGCTTTGGCTGTGCTAACTGCAGCGTGTTATTGACTAACGTTAGATCTCGATTTTTTCCTTTTCTTTTTGAGTAAAGAAAATGCTGTACTTTATTATTATTATATTACTATTATTGTAGGGAGTGAAATTGAAGGTTAAAATTAATATTCTATAACTTTAAATAAGCTCTAAATGTATTCACGATTAGAATCGTGGGAGAGAATAGTCTGCGCGCAGTTGTGAGAGGTAGAGAGAGAGAGAGATGACGCCCACTGTGTAATCAGATGTGGCTAATTCCTAATGTACACCTCTTCATGGTTAATAAATCAAGTTCCGACAGTGTAAGTGTGACAGAAGACCAGACCGAATACAGTTACCCCCGTGTGTCTAATCTCTGTTTTTGTTTCCGTTTTTTTTACCATGGATTCCCTCTCCCATCTGGAGTACAACCTCTTCCTGCTCCTCGCTGTGTGGAGTGCATGCCCGAGCCCACCGCTGATGGAGAGCCGGAGCCTGCTGCGACCGACAAGCCATCGCTTTCTTGTAGCGACAGTGCTGAGGATTGCCACAGAGCAAGAGCTGCTGATAACGTCAGTCAAGGTGTGTGAGCTGGCAACAACACCTTCCATGAGAAAGCCGCGGACAGTGTGAGCACGGAGAGGAGCTCCACCCCCTGCAGCATGGCTGAGGGTGAGCTTTGTATGAAACAGCGACTGTGCCACACCGAATTGGAGAGGGCTCCCATTCTGAAGTTCTGGCTCATAAATGCCCACCCTCCCACCCACCCACCCACTCCTGCTTCCTCTTCCGCTGTCATCTGGCAGCCCCTCTGCTTGCCCTAATGTAGCCCAGGTCAAAGAAGGCCATAATTGTTAACCACAGTGCAGGGAAATAAATAGCCAAATTCTTAGTTGTCCAAAAAAATTATTTTAATATAATAAAATTGAAAATAACATTATGTTTATACAAATGTAATATAAATATTTTGCCATAAATCTCACCCAATAAAATAATAATGGATTGAAGATGATGATCCACCAATTAGCTGATACAGAGGCGATCAGTGGCTCCACTGTAGAGGAAAAAAATGTTAGTGAGAGAGAAGGTGAACATGATGACCAATAAAAAGAAACGGAAAGCTATGGAAAACAAGGATATTAGAGAAAAAATAACTGAACAATAACCTAAATCTAAACTGATTTGGAAGTTAATAGTTAACAATACCTGCTGGTTGAGAGAGTTTTGTACTCCTAGTGTCAAGAAATACAAGATTCGACGAGTCGACTTAATTTTCAACTGCGTCACAAACAGATAGCATCACATTAGCCATTTTGTTTTTGCAAAGGGATCAGTGAGTTTTCTATTTATATTGAAAACTGTTTTGTTAAGGCAATGTATTATATGAACCATGAGATAAATTTTTGTATCTTGTCCAGTATTTGAATTAGGTCTCTGATGTAATATACTGATTTTATGATGAATAATTTTTTTTAAATAAGTGATTTATTGAATAATGCTGGATGGAAATTCATCTAAAGGTTGTCAAGTCAAGTCAACTTTATTTATATAGCGCATTAAACAAAATACATTGCATCAAAGTAACTGAACAACATTCATTGGAAAACAGTGTGTCAATTTGCAAAATGACAGTTAACCTGTATGTTATGTGTAAGACAGGTTAAAGAGATGCGTCTTTAATCTAGATTTAAACTGCAAAAGTGTGTCTGCCTCCCGAACAATGTTAGGTAGGTTATTCCAGAGTTTAGGCGCCAAATAGGAAAAGGATCTGCCGCCCGCAGTTGATTTTGGTATTCTAGGTTTTATCAAATTGCCTGAGTTTTGAGAACATAGCGGACATAGAGGATTATAATGTAAAAAGAGCTCATTCAAATACTGAGGTGCTAAACCATTCAGGGCTTTATAAGTAATAAGCAATATTTTAAAATCTATAGATATTTGATAGGGAGCCAGTGCAGTGTTGACAGGACCGGGCTAATATGGTCATACTTCCTGGTTCTATTAAGAACTCTTGCTGCTGCATTTTGGACTAGCTGTAGTTTGTTTACTAAGCGTTCAGAACAACCATCCAATAAAGCATTATAATAATCTAACCTTGAGGTCATAAATGCATGGATTAAATTTCCTGCATTTGACATTGAGAGCATAGGCCGTAATTTAGATATATTTTTGAGATGGAAAAATGCAGTTTTACAAATGCTAGAAATGTGGCTTTCTACAGAAAGATTGCGATCAAATAGCACACCTGGGTTCCTAACTGATGACGAAGAATTGACAGAGCAGCCATCAAGTCTTAGACAGTGTTCTAGGTTATTACATGCAGAGTTTTTAGGTCCTATAATTAACACCTCGGTTTTTTTTTTTCAGAATTTAGCAGTAAGAAATTACTCGTCATCCAGTTTTTTATATCGACTATGCATCCATTAGTTTTTCAAATTGGTGTGTTTCACCGGGCCGGGAAGAAATATAGAGCTGAGTATCATCAGCATAACAGTGAAAGCTAACACCATGTTTCCTGATGATATCTCCCAAGGGTAACATATTACTAGGGCCACTACTCTTCACACTATATGAGCCATGAGTTACTCCATACTGCACTTGTGATCAATACGATACATCTTCATTCACTGCTACGAACTGATGGCGGTCATGTAAGTACGATTTAAACCATGCTAATGCACTTCCATTAATGCCAACAAAGTGTTCAAGTCTATGCAAAAGAATGTTGTGGTCAATTGTGTTAAACGCAGCACTAAGATCCAATAAAACTAATAGAGAGATACAACCACGATCAGATGATAAGAGCAGGTCATTTGTAACTCTAAGGAGAGCAGTCTCAGTACTATGATACGGTCTAAATCCTGACTGGAAATCCTCACATATACCATTTTTCTCTAAGAAGGAATATAATTGTGAGGATTCCACCTTTTCTAGTATCTTGGACAGAAAAGGGAGATTCGAGATTGGTCTATAATTAACTAGTTCTTTGGGGTCAAGTTGTGTTTTTTTGATGAGAGGCTTAATAACAGCCAGTTTAAAGGTTTTGGGGACATATCCTAATCCTAATTAGATGATTTAACACGTTATTACAATTCTTCCTCTCCTATAGTAGAGAATGAGTGTAACTGTTCCTCAGGGGGTCTATAGTGCACTGTCTGATGCGATACTGTAGCTGAAGGCTGAATGGTTACAATTTTATCTCTAATAGTATTGATTTAGACATTAATGGCAAGCCACCCATGGAAGCAAATGTAGCAAACTGGATTTCTTGGATTTTTACATCAGACTACTATTTTTGTTCTTTTAACGCATCATAAGACACAATAGAGCGAACTGAGCCTTCAAGCACTCACATATTTGATGGACTGAGTATTCATACAACACAAATTGATATTGATTATTTTCACCATACAGACTGAGAACTGGTTCATAAGAATATCTTATGTAAATATTGAATATTGTATTCTGTTTTGTAAGTGTGTTTTGAATTGAGGTTTAATAATTATTTTGTTGATTCTTTTCCTAATTGTGAGTTGGATACTACCTGAATATTCCAGTGTATATTAGAGTTGTATGACTCCGAACTGTTAACATAACCTGTGGAAAAAAATAATGCATAAGTAGTTAGTTATATAATTTTCCTCAAATATGACAACAATTAGAAATAACAATTTAAACATCAAAGTAACAAATACAAATAGCTTTAAAGATAGTTTTTCTTCCCCACAATTAATAAACAGGTTAAAGAAACCTCAATAAGGGAGATTTCAGTTATTTGTCTGTGACCAATTTTCTTTTGCATGTCCACTGGATTGTAAATTATTTATTTTAAAGTATCTGCTTTGATTTTTAATATCTGAATTTTACAACTGTTTGCCTCTTTTTTTCAATTTGTTGTTTCAATATAAAATGTTTAACTTTCCAAAGCTTCAGTTTCATTAACAATTATACTAGCTATTTTTTTTTCCACAGACGAATATGTACAAAAACAGTTTAAATACTTTATTTATTTTTAACTTTACTTATTTTTATTTATTTAACCTGAGAGTGTGTGTGTTTCTGCCTCCTGTGATTCCTTCATTAACCTACCTCTGATGGCCCTATTATTTAGTATATTCACTAAGGAACTGTAACTTACCTGTCTTTATAAACTAG
This sequence comes from Carassius carassius, assembly GCF_963082965.1. NCBI lineage: Eukaryota > Metazoa > Chordata > Actinopteri > Cypriniformes > Cyprinidae > Carassius > Carassius carassius. The sequence continues at coordinate 26,994,253 of NC_081785.1, forward strand.
TGTTACACAATTAATTGGCGAGCCAGCCAGGAGGCAGAAAATAAAATAGAAGGGGGAAAAAAACATGAACTCTCCCAATTAGATTTCTTTGTAAGATAACAAAGGCTGTTTAAGTGCAGAAAATTTAATTCTGAAAAGAAGATGAAAATTGTTGAGGAAAGGGGTATCAAAATTGTGATCTAAGCTGTGATCCCAGCTTAGCATCTTAAGTTAATTGTTAGCAAACCCCAAGGCGCTACATCAGCTGACACAGTAGTCCCTGGCCTTCCCAATCAGTCATCAGTGCCAATTTTAACTGCACAGATGAATTCTGTCCATTAATTCAGCTACTGTAACTCCCCAACACACACTATCTGCTAGTAATCTTAACCCACCTGAGATCCAAAAGGTTGTCGTAGAGCACATTGTGCTTTGGTGGCACATGGAAATTTAACCTTAAGGCTCAGATGGCGTGCTGGTGCCAAATTGCTCTTTCACGACCCAACAGTCTCTGAATTCCATAGAATACAGAGGATATGTGAAAGTCTTTTCCCTCCCTCCACTGATATTGTCAAATCAGTTAGTCCAGCAGCGTCACCCACTGTTTACATTCAGTTGCTTGATTCCACCTTTGTTACAGTGGAGGATTGCTATGAGTTATTTGCAAGGTTCACAAATGTTTTTCAGAACCCCTGTGATTTAGACAAACATCTCCTAAAATAGTTTTGTAGGGGATGTTGGGATAACTCCTTGATCCTTGAATTACAGCTAGAGCAAAATAAATCATCACCTCCATCTTTTGCATATCTAATGACTGTACTATGGACTGAGGAGGACAGGTGTGCTTCCAAAAGTGTGCGGATAAAGCAACATTCAGGAACTGTCAGTCAGCACATTGCAGTGCAGTCTCAGACCATTTCAGTGACAGATGATATAGCTCAGTTTAATTCTGTCACCACTTAATTAGCCAGCCAGATAGCCGAGCTTCAGAGTCAGCTTGCAACACTATTGAAACAAGCGAAGGACAAGACTAGCCCTAGGCCCAATGCTTCTAAGGTGTCAAACAAAAGAAACACTGTGCCAGCCAAGGGTGAATGTAAGCCCACAGGCAAACACCAAGCTGTCAAACCCAATCCAGGCTATTGTTTCAAATGTGGGGAGGATGGGCATATTGCCACTTCTTATTTGATTGACACAAATCCTACATTAGTATGTGAAAAAAGAAAACATTTGGAAACCTGAAAAAGAGAATGGGAGCAACAAAATGATGTGCTGGACTCTCAGTTAAACTAGGCACAGTTCCCATTGTGGGACAATTGGGGACTGACATTTGCAAAGCATGTCCCAAATATTCACAGATGTTGATGGCTCAAACACAACCCAAGTTGCAAAAATCTTCATTGCCCAAAGGGTTAATTAGGAATAAGAGTACAGCTGAAATAAGCATTGCTGGAACAAAATGCAATTGCTCACTTCCCAAGACAACACTGTCTCCCAATCTTTTTATAATGAGAATCTGTCAGGTCAACAGATTCATCCCTTAAAATCCTTACTAGAAGTTGAGAGTGCAATTGGTCAGGGTGTGCCTTATCTTGGCTATGTTAAAGTGACTCTCACCTTTCCGAGAGAATTTGTGGGTTTCGATATGGAAGTGCCCACTTTGGTTTTAGTTGTTCCAGATTTTCCTTCTTTGCAACCCTCTGTGCTGGTTGGTACCAACACATTGGATGGGCTATACAGAGAGTTTTCCAAACAGCCAACTCGCTATTTTCCCCCAAAATATGGGTACAAGCAAATTCTCTAAATTCTAGAAATGTGGCAAGCCCAGAATGTGGAGGGGAAAGTGGGGCTGGTACGCTTAGAGGAAGACCACCCTCAGACAATTCCAGCTGGTCAGAGTGCTGTGCTTAGTGGCATGGTTGCTGCCAGCGAATTATGTTCCATATGTGGGTAGTTGTTGAGCATCCCCTTTCCCCTTTGCCAGGAAGGTTGATTGTTAAAGATGTCACATACATGGTTATATGGAGAGCATATGACCAGCAGTGAAATGTAAGTCAGGACAGTGCAATTATTAAAGAACACAAACACAAGAAAATTATATATAAATATGGTATGGAAAAGTAAGATAAAAAAATTAAGAAAAAAATGAAATGCTTACAAAATACAATAAAATGTGCAGGACAGTATACTGTAGACTTAAATATTAAGATGAGCAGGAATGTACAAGAGAAGAATGTGCAAACCGGTTGTACAGGGTATTTATATGGCAGCAATAGAGATAAAAAGTTAATAAAAAACAAATTACAAAAATTGCTGTGTGCAAGTGACAATGTCAGTATATTAAGTATCTTACTAATAATTAAGTAAAGTGATGTAGAAGTTAAGAGACTGAGTTTGAATTTAGGAGCCTGAAGGACGCTGCCTCGTTTGCATTCAAAGCGGCTCCAGACAATGACAGATTTTTTCTCTAAGCATTCTCAGGATTGTGGACATACAGACAGGGTCAAACACAGAATAAATCTGGTGGATGAAACACCTTTTAAAAAATGGTGCCAGACCTATCCATCCAGATGATTGAGAGGCTATTAAGAAGCACCTTCAGGAGTTGCTTGATGCAGGAATTATACAGGACCCTGAATCACCTTTCTCATCACCAATTGTTGTGGTGAGGGGAAAAAAATGATGTTTGGTTATGTATTGATTACTGAAAACTCAATCAACAAACCATCAAAGATGTGTATGCCTTCCCAAAATTGGAAGATACATTTAAGATCTTGACTGGATCGCAATGGTTTTCAGTTCTTGATCTAAAATCTGATTATTATCTGGTTATTATGCGGATGAAACGGAAAAAGAGAAAACCGCATTTGTGTGTCCATTTGGATTTTATGAGTTAAATCGCATGTCGCAAGTGGTTACCAATGCCCCAAGCATATTCAATCGAGTTATGTAAAAATGCATGGCAGACATTAACCTCATTAAGTCCTTGTATTCATTGACGACATCATTGTTTTCTCTAAGGGTCTGGAGGAGCTTGAAGAAAGGCTGGTTAGAGTCTTGAGTAGGCTCAAGAAATATCGTTTAAAGCTAGCTCCAGAGAAATGTGTCTTTGCACAAACCTCTGTGAAGTATTTAAGCAATATAGTCTCAGCCAATGGAGTTAGAACTGCACCTGCGAAAGTGGAAGCAGTAAAAACCTGGCCCATTCAGAAAATTCTAAAAGAGCTCAGGTCCTTCCTTGGGTTTATTGGCAACTATCGCTGATTTTTCAAAGAAAGTGAAACCATTAAATGAGTTGACATCTGGCTATCCCCCAGTGCAAAAGTTGTGTAAGACCAGAAGTAACCTGAGGTATAAAAACCCAAAGGATCACTTAAATGAGAAATGGACAACTTCCTGCCAGGAAGTGTTTGACTTGATAATCAGAGGTCTTACCATTGCACTGATTTTGGCTTTTGCCGATCCAAGCCTGCCATACATATTACACACAGACACAAGCATAACAGGCTTTTGTGATGCCTTATATCAAGAGCAGGATGGGAGAATGATGGTGATTGCATATGCAAGCAGAGGATTATCAAGGAGTGAGTCAAGATATCCTGCTCACAAGAGTTTATTGCACTCAAGTGGGCTGTGGTGGACAAACTGAATGATTATCTCTATGGTAGTCAGTTTACCATAGTGACATATAGTAATCCACTTACTTATGTGCTTTCCACAGCAAAACTGGATGCAACAGGGTACAAGTGGCTATCTGCCCTTTTCGACCTATAACTCTAAACTGCAATACAAGTCAGGAAGACAGAACATGGATGCAGACGGACTGTCACGATGGCCACATGACCGACATGTAGATGATATTTTCTCTCAGAAGGAATAGGATTGAAATTTGCTGAGAGGCACCTAATGAGCTCTGATAAACAGGAGTTTGGACATGAAGTTGTGCAGGCTGTATGTGACTGTTGTCTCATGAGATATTCTGACCCTTCTGGGACCTTCCCAGTTGTGTTTGTTAGCTCCTTAGCAATGAATGTCAATGCAAAACCTGACATATATGCACTGGAAGAGTGATATGGAGGGTTACCAGTCATCCCACACTTGTCTCCAGAACTCCAAAGTTCGCAGTTGTCGGATCTGTTAATTAGAGAAATCATCATGTTGATCCAAACTGGCAAAAGTTCTTCTACTACAGTCAGGAGTGAGTTTCCGAGGCTACCCTATCTGCTCAGGGAGAAAGAACGATTGGAACTGCATAATGTAATTCTGCATAGGAGGAGAAATACTGCTGAGGGAAAATTCAACACAGATGTCCTTAGAAATCTACATGATGACCTCGGGCACCTGGATGTTGAACGTACTGTGCGAACAATTTATTTGTCATTATGGATATTCTAAAAGATTGCATAGCGACCAGTGTCCGGATTTTGAATCTCATCTGATCAAGGAGTAATGTGAATTGGCTGCAATAGGAAAGGGCTGGACAACCCCTTACCATCCCAGAGGAAATCCAGTCAAAATATTTAATAGGACTTTTCTGAGTATGCTTTGGACCAAGAGTAAATGGAAGGACTATGTCAAACCCCTTGTCCATGCTTATAATTGCACTAGAAATGAGACCACTGGATTCAGTCCATATGAACTCATGTTTGGACGGAGACCTAAACTTCCTGTGGACTTAGCTTTTGGATTACCTCTAAAGGACAGAGAGGAAATTTCACATTCTCAGTATTTGAAAACTCTTAAATCCAACCTTGAGGAAAGTTTCAAAATTGCAATTGAGCATTTAAGAAAATGTTGGGAAAGAACAAATGTCAATGTCAATGTCAATGTCACCTTTATTTATATAGCGCTTTAAACAAAATACATTGCGTCAAAGCAACTGAACAACATTCATTAGGAAAACAGTGTCAATAATGCAAAAATGATAGTTAAAGGCAGTTCATCATTGGATTCAGTTATGTCATCTCTGTTCAGTTAAATAGTGTCTGTGCATTTATTTGCAATCAAGTCAACGATATCGCTGTAGATGAAGTGTCCCCAACTAAGCAAGCCAGAGGCGACAGCGGCAAGGAACCGAAACTCCATCTGTGACAGAATGGAGAAAAAAACCTTGGGAGAAACCAGGCTCAGTTGGGGGGCCAGTTCTCCTCTGACCAGACGAAACCAGTAGTTCAATTCCAGGCTGCAGCAAAGTCAGATTGTGCAGAAGAATCATCTGTTTCCTGTGGTCTTGTCCTGGTGCTCCTCTGAGACAAGGTCTTTACAGGGGATCTGTATCTGGGGCTCTAGTTGTCCTGGTCTCCGCTGTCTTTCAGGGATGTATAGGTCCTTTCTAGGTGCTGATCCACCATCTGGTCTGGATACGTACTGGATCCGGGTGACTGCAGTGACCCTCTGATCTGGACACAGACTGGATCTGGTGGCCACGGTGACCTCGGAACAAGAGAGAAACAGACAAATATTAGCGTAGATGCCATTCTTCTAATGATGTAGCAAGTACATAGGTTGTTATGGGAAGTGTTTCCGGTTCCGGTATACCTAATTAATGCAGCCTAAAAATCCTTTAACGGATTTGGATAATAAAAGCATATTAATATGTTATGAGTATGCCAGGTTAAAGAGATGGGTCTTTAATCTAGATTTAAACTGCAAGAGTGTGTCTGCCTCCCGAACAATGTTAGGTAGGTTATTCCAGAGTTTGGGCGCCAAATAGGAAAAGGATCTGCCGCCCGCAGTTGATTTTGATATTCTAGGTATTATCAAATTGCCTGAGTTTTGAGAACGTAGCGGACGTAGAGGATTATAATTTAAAAGGAGCTCATTCAAATACTGAGGTGCTAAACCATTCAGGGCTTTATAAGTAATAAGCAATATTTTAAAATATATGCGATGCTTGATAGGGAGCCAGTGCAGTGTTGACAGGACCGGGCTAATATGGTCATACTTCCTAGTTCTAGTAAGAACTCTTGCTGCTGCATTTTGGACTAGCTGTAGTTTGTTACCAAAATCAACTATTAAAACTTTATCTGCAGCCAGAACTAACTCGGATGTAAAATCACCAAACTCTTTAATAAAGTCTGTATGGTGCCCTGGTGGCCTGTATACAGTAGCCAGTACAAACATAACAGGGGATTTATCATTAACATTTGTTTCTCTGGATAATGTTATATGAAGTACCATTACTTCAAACGAGTTATACTTGAAGCCTGCCCTCTGAGAAATCCTGAAAACGTTGTTATAAATTGAAGCAACACCTCCACCTTTGCCTTTTAGACGTGGCTCATGTTTATAACAGTAATCTTGGGGGGTGGACTCATTTAAAATAATGTAATCATCAGGTTTTAGCCAGGTTTCTGTCAAACAGAGTACATCTATATTATGATCAGTGATCATATTATTTACAAAAAGTGTTTTCGTAGAAAGGGATCTGATATTCAATAAGCCAAGCTTTATCATTTGTTTATCCATATTGCTTCTGTTTTTTATTTGTTGAACCTCAATTAAATTGTTAAATTGTTTTTTTAACAAAGTTCGTTTTGATAAATGATATACTGTATCACAGTTGCACAAAGGTAACAAGGTCCTAGTACAAAATGTTCAAGGGAAGAATTAACAGGCAGGTTAATGGGAGGGAGTGGATTATGAAGTGGTGGATCAGAATGGTGACTTGCTTGTCTATAAGGTACAACCTGAGAACCAAGCTGGGCCTATCCGAAACATTAAATGTAGATCTGCTACTGCCTTGTGGAACCCTTCATTCTGAAGTGGATGATCATGTAACTCGAAATTCATTTCCAAAGTGTAAAGCACAGAGAAAACCTGTCAGTGACGCTCCTGAACAAGAGGCATAGTTCTCTATTCTGATGAAGAGGAGGAAGTCTATTGTTTAAGACCCATGTTTGAAATTATACAACATTAGGAAGATTAGACCCTTCCTGTCAGAGCAAGCCACCCAACTTCTTGTCCAAGCTCTTGTTCTCTCCAGACTGGACTATTGTAATGCTCTCCTGGCGGCCTTCCTGCATGTACTGTCAAGCCTCTGCAATTGATCCAGAATGCAGCAGCGAGGGTTGTCTTCAATGAGCCAAAAAAAGCTCACGTTACTCCTCTCCTCATCAGGTTACACTGGCTACCAGTAGCCGCTCGCATCAAATTCAAGGTACTGATGCTTGCCTACAAGACAACCACTGGCACGGCACCAACATACCTAAACTCACTGGTTAAATCTTATGTGTCCTCCAGAAGTTTGCGCTCTGCAAGTGAACGACGCCTTGTGGTGCCATATCAAGGAAGTTCAAAATCACTCTCACGGACCTTTTCCTGGACTCCCTGATCTTTGTCTGCCGGCCCGCTCCAGGGTGCCCATCCTCCTCCAGAGCCTCCTCCTTCGTTCCCAAGGACGCGCCTTCCGGGAGGGGAGCGATATGTCAGGATTATGGATGTGTTTTGCCCCTGTTTCTGTTTGTCCTTATTTGGTCATGTTCCTGTCCTTGTTTAGTCTGATTGTCTTATGTGATCCACTTGTGTTTTAACAATTATCCCTAGTATTTAATTTCCTGTCTTTGCGTTTCTTCCCTGTTGGGTCTATTTTGTCTTTACATGTTTCTGGATCTCATTCCTGTGTTGGATTAGCCCTGTGTTTCGATGATTAAAAGACTGTTGATTGTACTCCACATTTCCCTCATCTTTCCGTCAGTGTAAGTGTGACACTAGCAACAAGCTTAAGTGTTTTAAAAACATAAAACAATACTAGCAAAATGTTCTAACCTAGCTGGTTAGCTTTCACTTTATCTTACTGGATCTATTTAACCAAACTTTAAAACATATTTTAATCTGTCAGACAAGGCTTTGTCCAGCCAAAATCAAAGTTATGCTGACTAACTCTGTTTCTCTAGTTTGTTATTTTTCTTACAGGCACAAATGCCATTTAAAAAACACTGAGTATATGCTAACGTTCACATGCTTCACCACTAAGTGTCAGTGTAAGTCTGAAGTAGCAGCGTGTATTCTCTTTGATGGTTTTCCCTCCTCGTTCAGTGTTTTAATTCCCTCCCATCCCCCCATTACCAGGAGGATTTAACGGTAAAAGTGGGGCAGCCTGACATGGCTCTACACACATCTGACTGATGAAATTACAGTTCATACACACTAAAAAATGTTGGGTTAAAAATAACTCAACCTGTAACCCAACTATGGGTTGGTATTGCACCCTCCCATCTATGGGTTATTTCAACCCAACCCATTGGGTTCAAATCCTGTTGGGTTAAAAGTTACCCAACAGTTGAGTTAATCATTTATATTAATTAACACCAGTATTTTTATTAAAAATTACTTAATACAACCATATTTTGAAACTACTTTGTTGTAAATTACTGATTTTATTTTAATATGCAAATAACACATTTACAAATATATTTTAAAATATTTTATTTAAATGTACAAGAATGTGTAAAAATACAACTGACATTTTCAAGATGTACAAACAAATGTGTCAATTCATATTCATATCAAAACACACAAATGTGCAAATACAGTTCACAGCTGTGGCCCTTATGGTTAGAGAGTTGGACCTGTAACACGAAAGTCGCAGGTTTGAGTCTCAGTGCTGGCAGGAGTTGTAGGTGGAGGGAGTGAATGAACAGCACTCTCTTCCACCCTCAATACCCATGACTGAATGTCAATGTCACCTTTATTTATATAGCGCTTTAAACAAAATACATTGCGTCAAAGCAACTGAACAACATTCATTAGGAAAACAGTGTCAATAATGCAAAAATGATAGTTAAAGGCAGTTCATCATTGGATTCAGTTATGTCATCTCTGTTCAGTTAAATAGTGTCTGTGCATTTATTTGCAATCAAGTCAACGATATCGCTGTAGATGAAGTGTCCCCAACTAAGCAAGCCAGAGGCGACAGCGGCAAGGAACCGAAACTCCATCGGTGACAGAATGGAGAAAAAAACCTTGGGAGAAACCAGGCTCAGTTGGGGGGCCAGTTCTCCTCTGACCAGACGAAACCAGTAGTTCAATTCCAGGCTGCAGCAAAGTCAGATTGTGCAGAAGAATCATCTGTTTCCTGTGGTCTTGTCCTGGTGCTCCTCTGAGACAAGGTCTTTACAGGGGATCTGTATCTGGGGCTCTAGTTGTCCTGGTCTCCGCTGTCTTTCAGGGATGTAGAGGTCCTTTCTAGGTGCTGATCCACCATCTGGTCTGGATACGTACTGGATCCGGGTGACTGCAGTGACCCTCTGATCTGGACACAGACTGGATCTGGTGGCCACGGTGACCTCGGAACGAGAGAGAAACAGACAAATATTAGCGTAGATGCCATTCTTCTAATGATGTAGCAAGTACATAGGTTGTTATGGGAAGTGTTTCCGGTTCCGGTTTACCTAATTAATGCAGCCTAAAAATCCTTTAACGGATTTGGATAATAAAAGCATATTAGTATGTTATGTGTATGCCAGGTTAAAGAGATGGGTCTTTAATCTAGATTTAAACTGCAAGAGTGTGTCTGCCTCCCGAACAATGTTAGGTAGGTTATTCCAGAGTTTGGGCGCCAAATAGGAAAAGGATCTGCCGCCTGCAGTGGATTTTGATATTCTAGGTATTATCAAATTGCCTGAGTTTTGAGAACGTAGCGGACGTAGAGGATTATAATGTAAAAGGAGCTCATTCAAATACTGAGGTGCTAAACCATTCAGGGCTTTATAAGTAATAAGCAATATTTTAAAATCTATGCGATGCTTGATAGGGAGCCAGTGCAGTGTTGACAGGACCGGGCTAATATGGTCATACTTCCTGGTTCTAGTAAGAACTCTTGCTGCTGCATTTTGGACTAGCTGTAGTTTGTTTACTAAGCGTGCAGAACAACCACCCAATAAAGCATTACAATAATCTAACCTTGAGGTCATAAATGCATGGATTAACATTTCTGCATTTGACATTGAGAGCATAGGCCGTAATTTAGATATATTTTTGAGATGGAAAAATGCAGTTTTACAAATGCTAGAAACGTGGCTTTCTAAGGAAAGATTGCGATCAAGTAGCACACCTAGGTTCCTAACTGATGACGAAGAATTGACAGAGCAACCATCAAGTCTTAGACAGTGTTCTAGGTTATTACAAGCAGAGTTTTTAGGTCCTATAATCAACACCTCTGTTTTTTCAGAATTTAGCAGTAAGAAATTACTCGTCATCCAGTTTTTTATATCGACTATGCAATCCATTAGTTTTTCAAATTGGTGTGTTTCACTGGGCTGCGAAGAAATATAGAGCTGAGTATCATCAGCATAACAGTGAAAGCTAACACCATGTTTCCTGATGATATCTCCCAAGGGTAACATATAAAGCGTGAAGAGTAGCGGCCCTAGTACTGAGCCTTGAGGTACTCCATACTGCACTTGTGATCGATAGGATACATCTTCATTCACTGCTACGAACTGATGGCGGTCATATAAGTACGATTTAAACCATGCTAATGCACTTCCACTGATGCCAACAAAGTATTCAAGTCTATGCAAAAGAATGTTGTGGTCAATTGTGTCAAACGCAGCACTAAGATCCAATAAAACTAATAGAGAGATACACCCACGATCAGATGATAAGAGCAGATCATTTGTAACTCTAAGAAGAGCAGTCTCAGTACTATGATACGGTCTAAATCCTGACTGGAAATCCTCACATATACCATTTTTCTCTAAGAAGGAATATAATTGTGTGGATACCACCTTTTCTAGTATCTTGGACAGAAAAGGGAGATTCGAGATTGGTCTATAATTAACTAGTTCTTTGGGGTCAAGTTGTGGTTTTTTGATGAGGGGCTTAATAACAGCCAGTTTGAAGGTTTTGGGGACATGTCCTAATGACAATGAGGAATTAATAATAGTCAGAAGAGGATCTATGACTTCTGGAAGCACATCTTTCAGGAGCTTAGATGGTATAGGGTCTAACATACATGTTGTTGGTTTAGATGATTTAACAAGTTTATACAATTCTTCCTCTCCTATGGTAGAGAATGAGTGGAACTGTTCCTCAGGGGGTCTATAGTGCACTGTCTGATGTGATACTGTAGCTGACGGCTGAATGGTTGCAATTTTATCTCTAATAGTATCGATTTTAGAAGTAAAGTAGTTCATAAACTCATTACTGCTGTGGTGTTGGGAAATGTCAACACTTGTTGAGGCTTTATTTTTCGTTAATTTAGCCACTGTATTGAATAAATACCTGGGGTTATGTTTGTTTTCTTCTAAAAGAGAAGAAAAGTAATCGGATCTAGCAGTTTTTAATGCTTTTCTGTAGGATATGTTACTTTCCCGCCAAGCAATACGAAATACCTCTAGTTTTGTTTTCCTCCAGCTGCGCTCCATTTTTCGGGCTGCTCTCTTTAGGGTGCGAGTATGCTCATTATACCATGGTGTCAAACTGTTTTCCTTAACCTTCCTTAAGCGTAAAGGAGCAACTTTATTTAAAGTGCTAGAAAAGAGAGAGTCCATAGTTTCTGTTACATCATCAAGTTGTTCTGAGGTTTTGGATATGCTAAGGAATTTGGATACATCAGGAAGATAACTTAAAAAGCAGTCTTTTGTGTTAGAAGTGATGGTTCTTCCATACTTGTAACAAGAAGTAGAATTTACAATTTTGGCTATATGAATTTTGCAAAGAACTAAATAATGATCTGAGATATCATCACTTGGCTGAATAATTTCAACACCATCAACATCAATTCCATGTGACAGTATTAAATCTAGAGTATGATTTCGACAATGAGTAGGTCCTGAAACGTGTTGTCTAACACCAATAGAGTTCAGAATGTCTATAAATGCTGATCCCAATGCATCGTTTTCATTATCAACATGGATATTAAAATCACCAACTATTAAAACTTTATCTGCAGCCAGAACTAACTCAGATGTAAAATCACCAAACTCTTTAATAAAGTCTGTATGGTGCCCTGGTGGCCTGTATACAGTAGCCAGTACAAACATAACAGGGGATTTATCATTAACATTTGTTTCGTTGGATAATGTTATATGAAGTACCATTACTTCAAACGAGTTATACTTGTAGCCTGCCCTCTGAGAAATCCTGAAAACGTTGTTATAAATTGAAGCAACACCTCCACCTTTGCCTTTTAGACGTGGCTCATGTTTATAACAGTAATCTTGGGGGGTGGACTCATTTAAAATAATGTAATCATCAGGTTTTAGCCAGGTTTCTGTCAAACAGAGCACATCCATATTATGATCAGTGATCATATTATTTACAAAAAGTGTTTTCGTAGAAAGGGATCTGATATTCAATAAGCCAAGCTTTATCATTTGTTTATTCATATTGCTTCTGTTTTTTATTTGTTGAACCTCAATTAAATTGTTAATCTTAATCTGGTTTGGACGTTTTTTGTTTTTTCTAGTTCGGGGAACAGACACAGTCTCTATAGTGTGATATCTAGGTGAAAAAGTCTCTATGTGCTGAGAATTAACTGACCTCTGTGACGGGAGGCAGCTAGCAGACGGTCGGTTTAGCCAGTCTGTCTGCTTCCTGACCTGGGCCCCAGTTAGTCAAGTATAAACACTAAGACTATTTGCCATATTTCTAGAGAGAAGAGTGGCACCACCCCAGGAGGGATGAAGACCATCTCTTTTAAACAGGTCAGGTCTGCCCCAAAAGCTCGTCCAATTGTCTATGAAACCTATGTTATTTTGTGGGCACCACTTAGACATCCAGCCATTGAGTGATGACAATCTGCTATGCATCTCATCACCACGGTAAGCAGGGAGGGGACCAGAGCATATTACAGTGTCTGACATCGTGCTTGCAAGTTCACACACCTCTTTAATGTTATTTTTAGTGATCTCCGACTGGCGAAGTCGAACATCATTAGCGCCGGCATGAATAACAATCTTACTGTATTTACGTTTAGCATTAGCCAGCACTTTTAAATTTGCCAAGATGTCAGGCGCTCTGGCTCCCGGTAAACATTTGACTATGGTGGCTGGTGTCTCTATATTCACGTTCCGTACAATAGAATCACCAATAACTAGAGCACTTTCATCAGGTTTCTCAATGGGTGCATCACTGAGTGGGGAGAACCTGTTTAATGTTTTGATCGGAACAGAAGAGCGGTGTTTTGACCCACGACTACGCTGCCTCACCGTCACCCAGTTGCCCTGCTGCTGGGGCTCTGTTTCCGGAACCGAACAATGTACAGGAATCCCTGAGCTAGACGCATCCAAAGCCGTATCTAGAGCCCTAACATTTTTACTATCCTCAATTAAAGTTTGGATGCGTGTCTCTAATTCTGAAATCTTCTCTGTCAGCCTAACTATTTCCCTGCATTTATCACATGTGAATCCCTCATCAGCGACAGAGATAGATAAACTGTACATGTGGCAAGAGGTGCAAGAAACAATGATAGGAGAAGCCATTACTCACCGTGCTTGATGAAAATTCTTACTGCGGTTGTTTGATGAACTTGTGAAAAACTGGAGCGAGGGAGAGGAGAAAAGAAAACAGCGATAGGTTCGAATGAAGACACTAATGACAAGCTAACGAGTGCTAACGCTTTGCAGGTGTACTGCACTCACGGAAATAAAATAAAAGTGAACGATCAAAGTTAATCTGATAAGATTGATCGATAATATCAGAAATATGGTGTGAATTAAGTTATATTTTACCACTTTAAAAAACAGAGAGTGATAGTAAGATAAAGATTCTAGAGAAAAAAGTAAAATAAAAACAGCTACACGGAGCTACAATTTTGTGCCCTTGAGCAAGGCACTGAACCCCCAGTTGCTCCCCGGGCGCTGGATCTATAGCTGCTCACTGCTCTGGGTGTGTGTTCACTTCTCACTGCTGTGTGTGTGCACTTGGATGGGTTAAATGCAGAGCACCAATTCCGAATATGGGTTACCACACTTGGCAAATGTTACAACTTTCAAATAAAATTAACATAACATAATAAGAAAACAAAAAATAATCATAAAATCAAGTAATAATAAAAAATATACTAGATGCTGGACCTACTGATGATCAATAAAATAAAAAAGTTTTTACAGATTAATAAATACAAAGTTTTTAAGGAAGAGACAGTGTGCAGAAGAAACTATTAAAGACTGTGTGCTCCAAAAACTCTCAAATGGGAGCAGAGGGCTTTAGGTAGTAGATGTCATATACAAAGAAAATTTGAAACACAGATCGACTGCTTGTAGTATCGTCTTCTGTTCCATCGCCTCCCCGTTTAAAAACTTGGGAGGAGTTTTCCTTGTCACCAAGCACCAGGACATGTGGATTCTGGCTTGTCTCGTGATTCAAGTACAGCACTAATTAGTGTCAACCTTAAAAGAATAATAATAATAATAATAATAATAATAAAAAAAAAGTTTAGTTAATATGCATTGTGATGATATTTCATTGATACATTCACTTTACAAATGAGTGAATTTAAATGAGTTAAAAGCTATAGCGAATTTATATTGGTTAAAGTGATAATTCACCCCAAAATAAAAATTCTGTCATCATTTTTTTTTTTTTTCCAAAATATCTTCTTGGAATGATTTGTATTGTACAACGTGTGTCTTATGCAAAATAAATAAAGGTGACTTGACTACACAGGGCACTGTAATTTTAAGTTTTGCTTTTACTTACAGGTTGAATGTCAATGAAGTTTCCGTGTATTTCAGTGTATGATGTGCACACCATTTTTCCATTTGTGTGGTATGGTGCAGATGGCAGGAAGGGTTTAAAGACAATTTCTGCACGAAGGCCTTTAAATGACAAAAGTACAGAGAAAGCACAAGTTAAACAAAACTTAGCTTACAGTTTAAATTTTACAGTCTTTGTGGGGATCTACTATCATCTGCACTAAGAGACAGACTAAACCAGTTTTCACTCCCTCCAGAAAATGTGTGGCAATATTTGCGGCTAATGTGAGTAAATTTTACCACCCTTTAACTGATTTGGACTAGTAGGGAGGAACGAAAGTACACTGTAAATGAAAGGAAGCTTTCTTGGGCGGAATGAGGCAATACACTTATTTCACCTCATTTGTCTTTTTTCATAATTTTTGGAAGTCATAGGTCTAAGTAAAATTGAAAACTTATGTATCATTAATTTAAATAGGTTTCTTACCTTGAAATGTTTCAGTTAACAGGCAGAAATTCTATTTTTGCAATTTTTCCTTCACGAAAAAGTCCATTGTCTAAAACATAAGTATAAACACATTTAGTACAACACATTTAAAAAACATGTCAATCAATCTAGCTTCATAAGAGAAATTGCTGTAATTATAGGGTATTCTAATAGATGCATAACAATATTAAAAATGAATAAACCATTAAAACACTTTTACTGTACAATTAATTAGTGCTGGTGCGCTAAGACGAATATGGCTTCTTTTTTGCGCTCCCCTCTTAAAGGTTGGTTGTAGGAGTAACGTTATGTAAATTTGGGGCACTGGTATAAATTTCCGCTGAAAGAGCGGATTGCCTCATGACTGCGCGCTTTTCTTTCGTCTGGGTTTTGAACTTTTATAACAGAAAATTGCAGGTTCATTCAAACGATTCTCATAGTCTGTTGTCTGTCGCATGACTGATGTGAAGTTGCTTTTCTAGCTTAATTCTAATGATTTCGTCAAACTTTAACATTTCACCAGACATTTTTATTAACTTTAAGTAATACTTGTCTGAAAAGTTTTGCAGCTAATCTTTTAATGTATTAATGCTGGCGAACAAAGGAATAGCATTCATTTATACTCGATCTGATTCTCTCAGGGGAAAAAACGGACTAAAAGGGAATTAAAACTTTTTTTAACGTAAAAAAAAAAAATTATAATTAACATATCAGACACATTACATAATGTTATAACAGTTATATACATCATACGATTATATTAACAGTTACTTACCGGTGAAGTGAAGCGGGAAACATATTTAACCCAACAGTTGGGTTATAACCAAAAATAACCCAACGACGAAAAAAAATGACCCAACACATTTTAAGATAACCCAACACATTGACCCAATATGTGTAACCCAACGGTTAGGTTAAAAAAAACAACCTAACGTTTTTTACTGTGTATGAATGGCAAAGGGGTTTATTATGTACATCACAAGTAACCCATGGTTGTTACCTCATCTGTTTCCGTAGAGCTAAGAAATGCAGATATGAGTCCACGTGACTTTATGAAAATAAGGTAATTTTACTTTATTGCCTTTTCAATTTGAGGTCTGTTTTATGGAGCCTCTCATTAGTCTTTGTTCAATTTAATGAACAGAAAATTGCAGTAAGTTAGAAAAAAATCCTAGCAATGGAATAAAAAATGTCATATTTTAAAGCCTTTATAGTATTTTTATACAATTCAGCAGTTAGCACTAGGCCTTAATTTGATTATATATGCTGTATTCCAAGAATGCTGATATTTTTCATGACAACACTGGAATTTTTCAGTGTTGTCTGTTTGTTGCATGAAATTCCATTTTGCAACTGTAATTTTGTTGCAAAGTGCTTATTAGCCAAAATATATGGGCACAAAATGCTAAATTTATTTCTTTTAGAACTGCTTTATAATAGCAATAATGCTACATTATAGTATTTATAAGTGAGTTTTGTAAGGCTTCAGTTTGATATCTCTCATCAGTTTTAAATACAAGTTTATGAATTTTTCTCTTGGACTGATAGAAAGCTAACATAATGCTGATGCTGATGATACTCCGCTTTATATTTCTTCACGGCCCAGTGAAACACACCAATTTGAAAAACTAATGGAATGCATAGTCAACATAAAAAACTGGATGACGAGTAATTTCTTACTGCTAAATTCTGAAAAAACAGAGGTGTTAAATTATAGGACCTAAAAACTCTGCTTGTAATAACCTCAATCAATGTCAAATGCAGAAATGTTAATCCATGCATTTATGACCTCAAGGTTAGATTATTGTAATGCTTTATTGGGTGTTTGTTCTGCACGCTTAGTAAACAAACTACAGCTAGTCCAAAATGCAGCAGCAAGAGTTCTTACTAGCACCAGGAAGTATGACCATATTAGCCCGGTCCTGTCAACACTGCACTGGCTCCCTATCAAACATCATATAGATTTTAAAATATTGCTTATTACTTATAAAGCCTTGAATGGTTTAGCACCTCAGTATTTGAATGAGCTCCTTTTACATTATAATCCTCTACGTCCACTACGTTCTCAAAACTCAGGCAATTTGATAATACCTAGAATATCAAAATCAACTGCAGGCGGCAGATCTTTTTCCTATTTGGCGCCTAAACTCTGGAAAAACCTACCTAACATTGTTCGGGAGGCAGACACACTCTCACATACTAACATGCTTTTAATATTTAAATCCGTTAAAGGATTTTTAGACTGCATTAATTAGGTAAACCTGGCCCCCCCAACTGAGCCTGGTTTCTTCCAAGGTTTTATCTCTCATTCTGTCACCGATGGAGTTTAGTTTCCTTGCCGCTGTCGCCTCTGGCTTGCTTAGTTGGGGTCACTTCATTTACAGCGATATCATTGACTTGATTGCAAATGAATGCACAGACACTATTTAAACTAAACAGAGATGACATTCTGAATTCAATGATGAACTGCCTTTAACTGTCATTTTGCATTATTGACACACTGTTTTCCTAATGAATGTTGTTCAGTTGCTTTGACGCAATGTATTTTGTTTAAAACGCTATATAAATAAAGGGGATCTGACTTGACTATTAATAAAACTATAACAGCATCTAAATGATACTGCAGTAACACTGATTTTGACTCACATCTATCATGTTGTTTTAAAGCTCTGTGATAATGATCTAGTTTTATTATACAACCAGTAGGAAACACAAAAACGATTTTCACAAGAATTTACCTCAAGGTCTGAAATATGAAGGATGACAGCAGTTGTTTGCCAGCGACTTCCAGTTTGCAGAATTTCAACACTATTTGCATAAGTGTGTCCAGGATTTGCATAACCGGACCTCCATATATGTTTCTCTGTACTCAATAGCAATATAGTTAGCGATTACATGGCTATACTGGGTTAGTTCGGCCCAAAATAACAAATCTCTATCATATATTGTATGAATTATATGATTTTCCATTCTCTGTGTAAGGAAATGTTTTTCAAACAACGGAAGTAGAAAAAGTCTGAAAATTTGAAGAAAAGATCACAAATTAACTTGTGACTGTATTTGAAATATTCACTGCATTGTGAAGT
Source organism: Carassius carassius (assembly GCF_963082965.1). Lineage (NCBI taxonomy): Eukaryota > Metazoa > Chordata > Actinopteri > Cypriniformes > Cyprinidae > Carassius > Carassius carassius. Next base: position 27,012,447 of record NC_081785.1, read on the forward strand.
GATATGTTTTTCAGATCAAACCTTCCAGCATTTGTGAAAGCACTAGTCAGTGAACTTTGACCTCTGGTCAGACTAAAAGACTTTTGGTAATATGAACAGAGACTTAGTTACAATTTGCCGCACAAAGTCAAATGGCATTAATGACAAGATTTAGATTTAGATTTAAGGAGGGACTCCCTGTCCCCTCGGCAGTAAACAATAACTCAAGACTGTTGAGCTGGCCTAGGGGCTAGAGGAAACCACTCTGAATGTTTGATTGAAATGTCTTGCTCTGGGTAAAACTGGGAAAAACTGCCTCACTGGGAATCCGAGACACAATCCTCACACACGCAGAGGCTGATGTAGTGATCAGCATAGGGTAGAGCAGGGGTAAGTGTGACGCTGTTGTTTAGTCTAAAGCTTCTCAATTTTCAAAACATCAGTCATTGAATTAAATGTATAACAAAATCAAGTCAGATGTTGATGTTAAACATGCTGAAATACACAAAGTCAGATTAAAATGGACATATGTGGTTATTGTAACAGTAAAAATGCTGTAAGATTGTAAGACTACTAGAGTGTTATACATCATTTATTTTAAATCTACCACATCCAGAGCCTTATCATTCACCCTGTACAATGTGGCCCCAGGCGAGATGCAAGTGTTTTTTTCTAGTTTCAGCCTGATGCAGTTATAATTTTCACGTCCTGAACCAGGTTGTTTAAAAAGCAAATGCATTTTTACCCATTTGTGTGCACATGGGCGTGCTGGTGTGACAAAAGGTGTGTTCAGGGGCATTGTTGGCACGTTTCTTTTTTGAAGCAACTGAAATAGACCGCACTTTGACCAACTGAAACCTGGTCTAAAGTCATTGGTGTTAGTAATATGTGCCTATAGGCGGGTGAACAACACGCGTACACTCTGCTTATCACACACACAGGGACGTACAGGAGTGCAGAAACATGCAAAATATGAAAAATTAAAGGATTACAATGTAAAAGATTATTATAGTGCCCGTAGATGGTCTGCTTGCGCACTATAATGTCATGATCAGAACCTTTCCTCTCTAATATGGCCCCTAGGCTTTAACAGTTCACACTTGATTGATTGATAGATTTAATTTAATTAATTTAATTTATTATTATTATTATTATTATAGATTTTTTTTTGATAATTAGTTTTTCTCAAATTATATTTATTATTTATTTTGGTTAAAGCCTTACATTTTATTTCTGTATTAAATATTAATATTAATATATGAATTTAATATTTTATAATAATAATAATAATAATAATAATAATAATTAGAAATTATGAATAAAAAAATATATAAAAAAACTTTATTGTAAAGACCATACCATATTTGTGCACACACACACACACACACACACACACACACACAAATCTTTATTTTTTTTTTACCAGTCAGGTTTAGCTCACTTTTGGGTACAAATCTGTCCCCAAAATATAGTTAAGCAGATAGAGACACACATATAAAAAAAAAGCTAAATTAGCTACAGTAATAAATATAAAACAAAAAAAATGTGTTAGACAATTCTTAATTGACTTACTATAAAAAAGACATATTCAACATATCTTAATGTTTACTACAGTCAGTAAAGTATACAGAAAATAATATTTAAATAAGTGTCTAAAAGCAAATAACACTCCCAATAGAAAAATAAATAAATAAAAGAAACAAACTGAACAAAATCTTTTTTTTTTCAAACTTTTTCAAACTTTTTTTTTTTTTTTTTTGATTTTCAATTCAACCAATATACTTTCACCTTTTTTAGTGTTCATTGTGCATGTGGTTATTAATGTTTCATTTACTTGATATATTAATCAGTTTTAGATTAATATTTATATTAATATTTACATTTATTATCTCTGCCCTCCCCTAACTCTGCTGATCAACGCTGTCGTTCTCTGGAGCCCTGTATCTCCCCTTGGGTTACCCTTGGCATTTGGCAGTTCAAATAAGAGCACTTAACTAGATCATTAACTATTAATTTGGAACAAAGGTTTAATTGTTCGAAATTGAAGTGTCCGTTGTGAAACTGAAAAATACTTTGATTATGCATAATAGCAATTATCATGCATGCTATTATATTATTATATTGTAGCATGTTCAAAAGTTGTTGTGTTGTAGATAACAATGTGCTTAATGTTGCACTTTATTCATTTTTGTGTTGCAAACTGTTATTGGATGTTAGAGTTGGATGTGAAAAGAGGATCTGCCCTGTGTGTGTGTAAAGGGAAACAGAGAGAAGGAGGGAGCAGAAGAGTGCCTCGCTGGTTCAAGTGCGGTTCTCTTAGAAGTCGGGGTGTGTACGGCGTGGGTTTTGGCCGACAACAGCCCAAATAAACACCCTTGGTACATCAAAATGCCTTGTCCTTGTCTGAGAAAGTTACAACTGGTGTCAGAAGTAAAAGAATCGAAGACGGCAGAAAGGGCAGTCGCTGATTGAGTCCTGACTGAGCATGCGTTAGCTGAGTAGCTTTTATCTGCCGCTGCTGAGAATGGATAATACAGTTCATATTAAGATGGAGAAAGATGACGGTTATGCTGGAGCTGGGACAGTGCATATGTTTGGTGTGCACACCGTGGCGATTCCAATCAGTAAATAGCAAATCAGTGAAAAAGGAGCCGTGTGAGGCCACGGCTCCCAGCGAGAAAGCGAGTTGCCATTACCCGCCACTGCCAAATGCTATGACGTCAGTCACTGGTTGTGTTGGCACGTCTATCTTGCGAGAAGTGATGACACTAAAGGTAAACAATAATGGCAGCACCCATGAACTGAATTAGCCAGTTGGTATAAAACACCAAAATACTCTGGCAGATCGGACTGGGAGGCTTTTCATGCCCAATTTGAAAGCCCTTCAGGTTGCTCTTTGTCTGACAGATGATGCACTTTCATGTTTATTGCTGCTTGACACTAGTGAGAGGGCTGATTATAGTGCATTGGTTGGTGCATTGAAATGCCACCTATTTCCGATAATATTTCCAATCTGAACTCCTCCAGTCTGAGTTACACAGCCATCAGAGAATTCTAGGAGAACCATCATAGGCTCTGGCCAATGATATTGTATCCCTAGCAAGGCGAGCTTATGCACATATTTCACCATCAGTTCAGAGCGAGCTGGCCCGCAATCAGCTCATTAGAGCTCTGTCTCTAGTGGATCTGCGCATACATATACAGCTTGCACGCCCACGTGATTCGGCAGAGGCCTTGGAGTTGGCACTGAAGAGAAAAATGGCAATTGAAGCAGCAATGCAAGGGTCAGAAATTGGCCCCTCCCCCACCATCAGGGCAGCTGGACGGGGTGAGATGGCATCTCCAAAACCTGAATGGCTGAATGAGATTACAGAGATGATTCGTGGGTTGGCGTTGCCTTCACCCAGGTGGCAGACACAAGCCTGCCTTTGCTGGGGGTGTGGTCAGCCGGGACATCTGGTAAAGGTATGCCCTACGCTGGCTAAGTATTCGGGAAACAGGAATGGGGCGCAGTAGGTGGGACACTGCAGACCCCAAGGCCCATGTCCTGCTTGTCACCAGAACGGAACTAAGAAACATAGGATGGTCATGGTGGGCAAAACAGCCATGTCAGATTTTTGCCATATCCCCATTTGCATTGATGGCATTGAATGCACCGCCCTAGTTGACATGGGGTCTACAGTGACTGTGGTTTATCCTGATGTGGTGCTAGATAGAACGCAGCTAGAAGACACAGCAGTTCAGCTCTGCACAGTAACCGGTGAGCTAAAACCTGTTGACAGTGACTATGGGGGGCATAAACATGCAGCATACAGTATGGTTGGCTAATGTTCAAGAATGTTGTATCCTGGGATTGCACTTTTTGAGGGACCATGGCTTTCAGTTAGACCTGTCCAAGGCCACATTGAGTTTTGGCAATGGTCATGTGGTAAAAATGAGGCCACCAGAAGTTTGTCACACTGATGGACTTGCGTTTGGGTTTTGGGCATGTCACCCAGAAGACAAGGATGACTTGGGCTACCATGCACAACCCATTGTGTCCCTGCAGGAGCCCATGTTACTACACACATGACCTGGGTCTGATTCAGAGAGAGTGTGAAACTGCGAGTGCTGCGAGAGATAATGCAGAGAAGCTCCAACGATTTGGCAACAACAAGAACAGTCATGGGAGCTGTTAGTGGAATTCCGGGACTGTTTTGCCAGCGATGAATGGGACCTTGGTCAAACTTCTCTGGTACAACACAATAAGGAAACAGGGGACGCAGCCCCCATACATCAGTGACCAAGATGCATGCTCTTAGGATGGCAGGAGGTGGCGGAGCAGGCATTGTTGAAGATGCAGCGCGCTGGTATAACAGAACCTACTGAGAGCCCCTGAGCATCCCCACTAGTCATGGTCCCGAAGAACGGGGTGGAAGTGGCACTTTTGCAGACTGCAGACTGGGCTCTAGATACGGCTTTGGATGCGTCTAGCTCAGGGATTCCTGTACATTGTTCGGTTCCGGCAACAGAGCCCCGGCAGCAGGGCAACTGGGTGACGATGAGGCAGCATAGTCGTGGGTCAAAACACCGCTCTTCTGTTCTGATCAAAACATTAAACAGGTTCTCCCCACTCAGTGATGCACCCACTGAGAAACCTGATGAAAGTGCTCTAGTTATTGGTGATCCTATTGTACAGAACGTGAATATAGAGACAACAGCCACCATAGTCAAATGTTTACCGGGAGCCAGAGCGCCTGACATCTTGGCAAATTTAAAAGTGCTGGCTAATGCTAAACGTAAATACAGTAAGATTGTTATTCATGCCGGTGCTAATGATGTAACAATCCGCCCTCAAATATTCTTTTTAAACAGCAGTGTTACTATAAACGCACAATGAAATTCTTTGGAATGAATGCAATAATGGCGAATATCACTAAAGCTTCAATATTATCACATACATCAATGCTTTCTCTAACATTCCACTTAGCATGAGCAGATGTATGATAGTGAATAAGTCACACAGTATATAAAAAAAAATAACAATAATATTCAGACGGCGCGGAACACCATAAACATAAAACACACAAAACAGCTCAATTGAATGACGCGCTGAGCGCAGTATATTATAACGAGACAATTGTTTGTAAGGAAAGATTTATGCTGTATGGACCATATATTTTTCCAATTTAAATTATCAAAAAGCCTATTCCAATATGAGATTGCAGGAGGGGCAGAAATAACGTTTTCAAGGAATAGAACTCTTACTTTATAATTTCTTCCTTTCTTTTCAGTGAAACATATCTTGCCAATAGGTGTGTTGACAAGCTCAGGATAAGACAACGAACCCAAAGAGAGAGTATTGTTATTAAAAAGCATAAGTAACCCAGAGGGAATAGCATCCATAACTGTGGCAAATTCCTTGGGAGTTACCGGTATATTATATTCTGAAAGAAACTCTGCATACGTAAAAAGCAGACCTTCATTATTAAAGAGCTCTCTAACATGATATATTCCATTATTGAACCAGTTATTATAGAACAAAGATTTATTCTTAAATAAAATATACCTATTGTTCCATATATAACAACGGTGAGAAGAAAAGTTATGTTTGTAAATAAGATTCCATGCCAGAAGGACTTGTTGGTGAAAGTTAGATAGCTTAACAGGGAGTTTATAAATATCATAATTACACATTAAAGCAAATTTTGCGCCACCAAGTTGCGAGAAAGAATGCTGAGGGAAAATATTCCAAATAGAGGTAGGATTTTTAAGGAATCGATAAAGCCAATTTATTTTAATTATGTTATTTAGTGAACTAAAATCAATTAAGTTTAAGCCGCCCTTTTGTTGAGTATTTAGTATCACTGACTTTTTCAAATAGTGGGGTTTATTTTTCCATAAAAATTTAACTAAGATTCCATCGATAAGTTTACAAGTGTTCTTATCAATGAACAGTGACTGAGCAGCATAAGTAAGGCCCTCCGCTTTAACAAGCAAACCTCTGCCTTTCAAAGAAAGGTCCCTCTGCAGCCAGCAGTTAAACCGTTTCATTGTATTTATAACAATTGGGTCCAAATTAGCAGAACATCTAGTGTTATCTTTGGTTATTTTTATACCCAAGTATGTAACACAGTTTTTAATTGCAATACCATCAATTGAAGAGATCATACTGTCTTTTAACGGAAATAATTCACATTTATTAATATTAAGACATAGGCCAGAGGCTTTAGAGAAGAGATGAAGAATACATAAGGCTGCAGGTATTTGCATAGAGTCTTCTAAGAACAGAACAGTATCATCTGCTAATTGATTAATAATTAACTCTGTATTGCCAATACTAATTAATGCCTTTTAGATGGCTTGCTTTGATGTGCGAACTAAGAAATTGTGTTGCAATTAAAAAAAAGATAAGGAGATACTGGACATCCCTGTCTAACTCCACGGTTCAAGAAGAATCTGGGAGAGGTACTGTTACTCAACTTAATGGAGCTGCTACTGTTCATATACAGCATTTTGACCATATTACAGAATCACCAAAACCAATTCTATTTAGTCCTTGAAAGAAAAATCCATGCTCTAATGTGTCAAATGCTTTGTAGTAGTCTAAAAATAAAATAAAACTTTCTTTTGGGATTAAATATGAATAGTCCAATAGATCTAATATTAAGCGTATGTTGTTTGAAATATGTCTGTTTGGTAGAAATCCTGACTGTGTTTCATCAATAATAGAATTTAGGACACATTTTAGTCTTTTGGCTAGAACTAAAGCTATTATTTTGTAGTTGTTATTTAATAAAGTAATTGGGCGCCAATTATCAATAAGAAGGGGATCTTTATTTGGCATCGGAATTATAGTTATTATTCCTTGACATAGGGTTGGAGGAAGAAATGTTTTCTCTATGCTTTCTCTAAAAACCTGTAATAGAAATGGTGTTATATTTTTACTAAATAATTTATAGAATTCTGAGGTGAGCCCATCAGTGCCAGGAGATTTTCCATTTTTTTAATGAATTAATTGCTTCTACATTCTCATTGGTGGTAATAGGAGCATCACAAAAATCTTTATCTACTATATTTAATTGATGTATGTTCTGAAGAGACTCGAAGAAATCAGTTGCATCTTGGTGGCAAAATTTATATGTATATAAATCCGTGTAAAATTTAGAACAGAATTTTCCAATTACTTTTTGATCTTCATTTAATACTCCATCAATCATGAGTTTCCTTATTGTATTTGTTTTAGCTTGTTGCTTTTCTAAACGTAAAAAATAAGCAGAGCTTTGCTCACCTTCCTCAAGCCACTTTCTGCGTGATCGGACGTAAGCTCCTTCAGCTTTATATTTGTATATTTTATCAGAGGTGGAAAGAGTACAAAAATATTCTACTCAAGTAAAAGTACCATTACATTAATGAAATTTTACTTAAGTACAAGTAAAAGTACCAGTCTAAAAATCTACTCAAGTAAAAGTAAAAAGTAGCTCATTTGAAATTTACTCAGAGTAAAAATTACTTAGTTACATTTTAACAGTGGGAGGGAGTCAAAAATGGGACAGGCCAAGGGTGTCAAACTCAGTTCCTGGAGGGCCACAGTCCTGCACAGTTTAGATATAACCCTAATTAAACACACCTGATCCAGCTAATCTAATCATTTAGGTTTATTTGAAAACTACATGATATGTGTGCTGGAGCAGGGTTAGAACTAAACTCTGCAGGGCTATGGCCCTCCAGGAACTGAGTTTGACACCCCTGGGATAGGTCTATTAATCTCAAACTAGTTGTTTTTAATTAAAGGAATCAGTTATTTAGAATAATAAAACATTTGGGCTGTTACCAGGCAAATCAGTATCAACAAACTCATCTTTTAATGCAGAGGAAATGCAGAAGATTCATTGGAAGTGGCATTTAGATGTATTACACTGTTTAGTGCAGGACAAGAATGCATTTAACCTGCAGTTACAAATGCATGAATAATGTTTTGATATACAAGACATAAAATGTTGAATACTCATTTGAAATGATAAGAAATTAATTATTTAAAACAATTAAAAGATACTTTAAATGTGAAATTAAAATGGACAGTATGTGTCAGCAAGTCACTGTTAATAAGTGAGTCATTGCGACTGAACCGAATCATTTAAACGGTTGATTCATTCAGGAACGAAACACTGTCACGTTGCTCAGAGACGCAAAACTGTGCTTTGGTGGCTGTGTTTGGAATTATTTTCTGTTGTAGAAATAGAGCTAAAAAAGGCAATATGGTGTCTAAAACGCAAGTCTCTTAATTAACTTGTTTACTGAACTGTTATATATATGTATGTATATATTCATGATGATTTTTGGTGGAAAAGACGGCATTCTTTGTGTGATTTTGATTTAATATATGAAATTATATAAATATGTGAATTTTCTGCCCCTATATCTTCAATTTTGTGATCATTCTAAATGCATTTTAGGAGACTGAATCCCACAGTGAAAGAACGCACTATAAATGCGCGCGCACATCATTAAAACAAAAAATATGATATTATCGCAGACGATACATATAACACACTCCTCACCACTGTCTTTTTGGCTAATTTGTGCAAAACCTCTTGCTAAAATGTCAAAGCTTCATTTTAACCACCAATGCAACGATGCAATTATTTAGCTTACCTCTACATTCTTGCGAAGGGTTGATGTCTTGTCGAGATTTTATAAGCTGCTAGTTTGGTCTTCCTAGGCAAGTACAGCTTACACTGCATAATAGAGCATACATATGGCCAGGGGTTCACTTCATTTCCTTCGAGTTCAACTTCAGAATATGACGGGGTTTCGTTTTCAGCGGTGTCTGCACCACTAACGCCTGTTTTATCCGTCTGCATCTTTCTTGTGATTTTAGCGCCAGTTTGCCCTCCTGGCCATTATTTACTGACGTAGTTTCCAGGGAGCGATTTTATTTTTTATTTTTTTTACTCAGTAATTAATGTGTTTTAAAATGTAGCGAAGTATAATACTTTAAACAAAATATACTTAAGTAAAAGTAAAATTACAGATTTAAAAAATTACTTTAAAAAGTATTAGTACACAAAAAAGCTACTCAATTACAGTAACGCGAGTAAATGTAATTCGTTACTTTCCACCTCTGTATTTTATCTAATTGTTGTTGCTGTTCAGCAAGTTCAGCTTTATCAAAATCAGTTATATCATCCACATTTTTGGCTAAAAGACTAGCAATTTTACAGATAACACTACTCTCATTAGACTTCCTCTTTTTAGCCAAGTCACTACTGAATTTTCGAAAATATTTACCAATTTCATATTTAGCTAACTCCCAATTACTGCAGTAGTTATCTTCATCATTTGCTTTGTTCCAAAAATTTGTAATAATGTCATCGATTTTAATTCTAACTTCATTATAGGCAAGAATTGAGTTATTGAGCTTCCAATAAGAGGGAGTACTATATGAATTAACATTAGATGAAATGGGGATGCGAATAGAAATGCTTTTATGATTTATTATTCCATGTGGATACTTTTAAAGATGGATGAGTTTCTCTCCAGCTATCAACCAAAGAAAATCTTTGCATGAACATCTTTAGGTAGGAATTAGAATTATTAGATTTTGGGGGCCATCTATCAATATTATTATCCGGAACCACATTAAAGTCTCCTCCTAAAACCAAATAAGAGTTGGGGTAATTATTTAACAATGAAAGTATACGTTCTTCCATTCTATAAAAGAAATCTTCATTTTCTTTTTGTTGATTAGGTCCATAAAGATCGGTAATAATAAACATTATGTCTGAGACTTCAAGTAGGAGGCAAATATACCGACCATCTTGATCACAGTCAGAAAACTGAATTTTCCCCTTAAAGCGATGAAGTAAGATACAGACCCCAGCTCAACTTGATGTTCCATGGGACATCCACAGATCCAATCCCCATTGTGATCTCCAAAATTTAAAGTCATCTTTGACTGAATGACATTCTTGTAAAAAATAAAAATCTGAATTAAACTGTTTAAGGTACAAAAATATAGCTTTACGTTTAGTAGAGTCTCTTAGCCCTCTAACATTAAGTGAGTGAATAGAAAGAACCATAAAGGAAAATAAGGACATAAAAAAATAGAAATAATAATAAGCTAATACAGATAACTCATTGAGATCGGACTAAGGAAATGTGCAAAAAACGAGCACAGCAAACAACAGTAAAAACAATATACTGATGTAGTGCAGTAGCCTGCAAAACAGGTGTAAAGATTATTAACTTTAAAACGGTAAGAACCCGTATTAAACGCGTGTCAAATAAACAAATAGCATTCAAGCGCCTGGTTTTCTATTAAGCTAAACCCAGTGCCACTTTAATAAAGTGCAACGCTAACCATTATAATCAGGGTTAGACCTTAAAAGTAACAAAGTATTTGACTTGAGAACATAGTTGTTTAACATGGATATGCACTCTAGCTTATTAACATAGAACTCCAGAATCGGCAAAAGTGCACCGCGACCGAGTGACGATATATAAGAAATCAGAGGGGACACTCAGGTTGGTGGAAAAATTTCAGTGCCATCCACAAACGCTCTTCCTCCAACAAAGTATGCCCGCTTGTTGTCCCGACGTGCTTTGTCCACGAGAGGCCATAGTTTGCTCCTCTTTTCTCTATCTGTTGGGGACAGATCCTCAGACAACTTTAAGTTGTATTCCTGAGAAAAGGAGAGTCTTTCGCTGCCCGCCAAATGGCATCACGGTAAAAGCGCGAGGTAAACTGAAAGATGATCCCTCTAGGTTTGTCGCTGCTCGTTTGCTTACGCCCAAGTCGATGTACAGTATCAACAGTGTATGGAAGTTTATCCTTTGCTTCTGGTAAGAGCTGTTGACAGACCTGGATAACCCTCTCCCGAACATCCTCCCTCTCCTTTTCAGGGATCCTGTAGATTCTCAGATTCCAACGCCGTGTGTATCCTTCGAGATGGGATAAACGTTGTTCATGCTAAGATGATTTCGCCTCGAATTTCTTCACTTTTGTCTCCATCAGACTGAGCTGGCCTTTGACGTCATTAACTTCGGCACATACAAACTCAACAGCTGTCTTTACGTCGGCTATCTGTTTGGTGTTTTCGTTAACAGTCTCTTTCATACTCGCGATCGCTCGAGCATTCTCCGCCACCATACGTTCCAGGCAATCAGATCGATTGTTAATTAGAATCGAGAGATCTTTGAGTTGTGAAAGGATATTAGCAGCATCAAGGCTCTCTATCTTTCGCTGTTTAATAACAGGAGACTTACATGGCGTTTCGGGGAGAGGAGGGATAACTACTTCAGGAGGCATAATATCTGCAAAATCCATTTCTGACTCGAGGTAATCATGCAGATTGTCACTCAAAAGTTTGTTCGAAACTTGCTGTTTTGTCGACGCAGCTTTGGCAGAATTAGCATTGGCTTGACACACGTTCTTGTTTTTTCTTTTTTCAGATTTTCCCATTTTCGATCATTATAATCGTAATGGAAGCCTCTTATGCTTCAAACGAAAGATTAATCGTTTTTCTTACCGCACTACAAATCAAGTTATTAGTTTGAGTTTGCGGAGCTCTTTAAAGCGTGTATAGTCAGAGCGACATCTTAGCCCCCCTCCCAATCTTTAAATCTCTTATAGCTGCAGCAAACATTGCTGGCATCATGAATTCAAACACACCCCTCCCTTCCTGATTCACTTTTTTTTTCCATTCATAAGATTAGGCACGCCCTCATAGTAAGCGGCCGAGGCTTAAAGAGACATTCCCCTCTTACCAAAATACACAGTGAATACTATAGTACATCACACAGAAATACCCAGGAGTATCATTCCTAATACATCAACATTATATGAACAAATATATTACCTCCTGAGCAATCATAAGCATTACTGTGTCAAAGGAACACTTAATTTCGACTTCGCCAGTCGGAGATCACTAAAAATAACATTAAAGAGGTGTGTGAACTTGCAAGCACGATGTCAGACACTGTAATATGATCTGGTCCCCTCCCTGCATACCGTGGTGATGAGATGCATAGCAGATTGTCATCACTCAATGGCTGGATGTCTAAGTGGTGCCCACAGAATAACATAGGTTTCATAGACAATTGGACGAGCTTTTGGGGCAGACCTGTCCTGTTGAAAAGAGATGGTCTTCATCCCTCCTGGGGTGGCGCCACTCTTCTCTCTAGAAACATGGCAAATAGTCTTAGAGTTTATACTTGACTAACTGGGGCCCAGGTCAGGAAGCAGACAGACTTGCTAAACCGACCGTCTGCTAGCTGTCTCCCGTCACAGAGGTCAGTTAATTCTCAGCACATAGAGACTCTTTCACCTAGATATCACACTATAGAGACTGTGTCTGTTCCCCGAACTAGAAAATACAAAAACGTCCAAACCAAGTTAAGATTAACAATTTAATTGAGGTTCAACAAATAAAAAACAGATGCAATATGGATAAACAAATGATAAAGCTTGGCTTATTGAATATCAGATATCAGATAATATCAGACCTAATGATTACATTATTTTAAATGTGTCCACCCCACAAGATTACTGTTATAAACATGAGCCGCGTCTAAAAGGCATTGGGGGAGGTGTTGCTTCAATTTATAACAACGTTTTCAGGATTTCTCAGAGGGCAGCCTTCAAGTATAACTCGTTTGAAGTAATGGTGCTTCATATAACATTATCCAGAGAAACAAATGTTAATGATAAATCCCCTGTTGAATTGAATTGAAATTTATTTGACAAGTTTATAAAATTGTACAAAATACAAGTATTCCATACACTTTAGAAAAAACTGTCGAGGATAAAAACACAATAAAGCCATTGGCTTGTTTCCATTGCGGCTCTCGATGTTAAGTATAAAGGTTATGTGTACGTGCAGAATAGACAGACCATACAGTATCTCCTAATCATAATTTATCACATCAATAAAAATCTACTTTTAAACTATATAGTAGAGATAATTCACCAAACATACAAATCACAACTGACAATAAACATCCAACTAAATGACACAATTTACAATAAAATCTCCACAAAACACACTAACTACCCTCACCAAACAGCCATCTTATTACCATTCTTTTAAAACTCAAAAAATATTTTACCCCCTTTATTGAAACTGGTAATTTATTCCATGCTATAGCACTAGTATATAAAAAGGAATTTTTCCCTACCAAACTCTTAAATTTACATGGACAAATATTAAAATCCCTACCCCTAGTTTTATATGAATGCTGCTGACTCACCATATAAAAATAATTTTCTAAATACCTTGGAACCACATTATTGACAATCCTATGTGTCAGACCCATTTTTAAAAAATATCACCCTTTTTTCCACCGTCAATATCCCAAACTCCTTAAAAATTTCACTATGTAAATGCGCCCTAGAATGCTAGAATGTTATGTTTGTACTGGCTACTGTATAAAGGCCACCAGGGCACCATAGAGACTTTATTAAAGAGTTTGGTGATTTTACATCCGAGTTAGTTCTGGCTGCAGATAAAGTTTTAATAGTTGGTGATTTTAATATCCATGTTGATAATGAAAAATATGCATTGGGATCAGCATTTATAGACATTCTGAACTCTATTGGGGTTAGACAACACGTTTCAGGACCTACTCATTGTCGAAATCATACTCTAGATTTAAAACTGTCACATGGAATTGATGTTGATAGTGTTGAAATCATTCAGCCAAGTGATGATATCTCAGACTATTATTTAGTTCTGTGCAAACTTTATATAGCCAAAATTGTAAATTCTACTTCTTGTTACAAGTATGGAAGAACCATCACTTCTACCACAAAAGACTGCTTTTTATGTTATCTTCCTGATGTATCCAAATTCCTTAGCATATCCAAAACCTCAGAACAACTTGATGATGTAACATAAACTATGGACTCTCTCTTTTCTAGCACTTTAAATACAGTTGCTCCTTTACGCTTAAGGAAGGTTAAGGAAAACAGTTTGACACCATGGTATAATGAGCATACTCGCACCCTAAAGAGAGCAGCCCGAAAAATGGAGCGCAGCTGGAGGAAAACAAAACTAGAGGTATTTCGTATTGCTTTGGCGGGAAAGTAACCTATCCTACAGAAAAGCATTAAAAACTGCTAGATCTGATTACTTTTCTTCTCTTTTAGAAGAAAACAAACATAACCCCAGGTATTTATTCAATACAGTGGCTAAATTAACAAAAAATAAAGCCTCAACAAGTGTTGACATTTCCCAACACCACAGCAGTAATGACTTTATGAACTACTTTACTTCTAAAATTGATACAATTAGAGATAAAATTGCAACCATTCAGCCGTGAGCTACAGTATCGCATCAGACAGTGCACTATAGACCCCCTGAGGAACAGTTCCACTCATTTTCTACTATAGGAGAGGAAGAATTGTATAAAATTGTTAAATCATCTAAACCAACAACATGTATGTTAGACCCTATACTATATCTATATCTAAGCTCCTAAAAGAGGTGCTTCCAGAAGTCATAGATCGTCTTCTGACTATTATTAGTTCCTCATTGTCATTAGGATATGTTCCCAGTTATTAAGCCTCTCATCAAAAAACCACAATTTGACCCCAAAGAACTAATTAATTATAGCCTGGCCAGCCAGACTTACATCAAGATGTTTAGTCTGGAAACTCTCCATAGACGAGGCTTACTCCGAGGGGCGGGATAAACGGCTGTCTCTCAAAATCCCTCTGCACGCAATAGGATAGCGCTACAACCAATCAGAGCAACGAAGAAGGTGACGTAGTCAGAGTGGTATATTAAACTTTTTCCGTATCCAGTCGGCAAAACTCCAAACACATCTTCCTTTTTTAAAAATGACTTAAGTGCCGTTCTGTGCTCTTTTCTTAAAGAGAAACTTAACTCCAAGTCCTCCAGAGTCGCGGCCAAAGCCGATTCAAAAGATCGTTGTTCGACAGCTGCAGCCACCATTCTTTGTTTTCAAGTGGCAGCCATCGCAACTCTCTGTCGTCATATGTTTAGCCCGCCCCGCCTGCTCTATACACGACGTGATTGGCCTGACCCAATCTGGATTTTTTCTGCTAGAAGGTCTATTGAGTGTTGCTAGACTGTACTCCAGGCTGCGAAATACATTTTGCTGCCGCTAGGGTGCGTCTAGATTTCTAGGCTAAATTAATTATAGACCAATCTCAAATCTCCCTTTTCTGTCCAAGATACTAGAAAAGGTGGTATCCACACAATTATATTCCTTCTTAGAGAAAAATGGTATATTGTGAGGATTTCCAGTCAGGATTTAGACCATATCATAGTACTGAGACTGCTCTCCTTAGAGTTACAAATGATCTGCTCTTATCATCTGATCGTGGGTGTATCTCTCTATTAGTTTTATTGGATCTTAGTGCTGCATTTGACACAATTGACCACAACATTCTTTTGCATAGACTTGAACACTTTGTTGGCATCAATGGAAGTGCATTAGCATGGTTTAAATCGTACTTATATGACTGCCATCAGTTCGTAGCAGTAAATGAAGATGTTTCATATCGATCACAAGTGCAGTATGGAGTACCTCAAGGCTCCTTACTAGGGCCGCTACTCTTCACGCTTTATATGTTACCCTTGGGAGATATCATCAGGAAACATGGTGTTAGCTTTCACTGTTATGCTGATGATACTCAGCTCTATATTTCTTCGCGGCCCGGTGAAACACACCAATTTGAAAAACTAATGGAATGCATAGTCGATATAAAAAACTGGATGACGAGTAATTTCTTACTGCTAAATTCTGAAAAAACAGAGGTGTTAATTATAGGACCTAAAAACACTGTTTGTAATAACCTAGTACACTGTCTAAGACTTGATGGTTGCTGTCAATTCTTCGTCATCAGTTAGGAACCTAGGTGTGCTATTTGATCACAATCTTTCCTTAGAAAGCCACGTTTCTAGCATTTGTAAAACTTCATTTTTCCATCTCAAAAATATATCTAAATTACGGCCTATGCTCTCAATGTCAAATGCAGAAATGTTAATCCATGCATTTATGACCTCAAGGTTAGATTATTGTAATGCTTTATTGGGTGGTTGTTTTGCACGCTTAGTAAACAAACTACAGCTAGTCCAAAATGCAGCAGCAAGAGTTCTTACTAGAAACAGGAAGTATGACCATATTAGCCCGGTCCTGTCAACACTGCACACTGCAAATATATATATTTATTTTTTTATTTATTTTTTTATTATTATTATTATTATTATTATTATTATTATTATGCATTGCTTCTTGTTTCAGCTATGCTTGGTTTTTGTTGTCATAATGAAACAATAAAATATAAAGAGTAGAGTCATATATAATTATGGTTAAGGGTTGCTTGTAACTGGTTTAAATGACTTAAAAAATCTAGTTGTCATGATGCAAGGGTTTGACTGGGTACACTAATAGATTCTTTAAAATATCAGCAACATAAAGTTGTGTAGTTTTTGCCAGATGAAACTTAATAGAATAACAACTAGTTAATGAACTGTAAATGAATTGTCCACTATGTTAAAATACTTTAATTGCATTTTCATTTACCTTTAATTTGCAGAAAGAAAGAAAGAAACTATGAGTAAGCCATTTGTGATTTGTGGGTTGATTTTTCCCGAAATCAGTAAAAATCGTTGCTTTGTAGCATTTTCGAAAAGAACTGTTTGTTTGAGCAAACTGACCAGACAAATGTTTAGAAAAACTTTCAGAAAACAGTCATTATTTTTGCAGTCTTATTTGGTGATGCCAGCAATTACACACTTATAAATAAATAGCAAAATGTAATACAAATGTCAAAACGTTTCTTTTTTATTTCCTCATTAATCCCATTCTTCTACATGCATCATTGTAGATAGTTACACTACTCTTATGAGAGAGAAAAATATCAAAGAACAAGCACCTGTCATGTTATTTCCATTATAAGGCCTAAAATAACTTGGGCATATGGGTGAATGTGTACAAAGACAAACACAAATAGTTTCAGTCATGAAAAAAATTTTTTTTTTTTTAAATAAAAAAAAATAAAATAAAAAATAATAAAAAGAATGAAGCAGATGTGTTTTTATTAAGACAATTGATACATTAAAAAAGATAATTCTAAGACATTATATTATTAGGAGAGACACTGAATAAACATTTTAAATGGTGACTTTAAAAGTTTAATTTCCATACCTTTGAAACATATCACTGTCCTACTGTCCATAGCAATCCATTCAATTGAACTTGTCAGAGTGCTTATGTGTTCTGCCTGCGACATATTTTAACCATTGGTCTATATGGACATGCAGTCCATTGCATTGCCATGTCTTTCAGTGTCTTGTGCCATAAGCACCACATTTTATGTAGTTTCATAACAAGGTTCGGGAGGAGCACGTCAGATACTTATCCTAATTAGCATAGGTGAAGCAACTTAAGATAATCAACCTTAGGGTATAAATACAGCTGAATTAGCCTAACTGTCTCCATTGACGATTTATCAGCATCCCGGTTTGCTCTGTCTGTCATCTTATCACAAGACCCAATCTTCCTTCCAGCGAGGAGATCCATACCGGGGATTTTTCAGACCTGCTACTTTTGCTGATACCCATGATAATTTCTACCTCGCCAAACACGGCTGTTGAGCACCATCAATGTCATCAAGACAGCTGCTCTTCTCGCCAAGCCACACGTCATGGCCAATAGACCGTGCAAAGCCCGAGCTCACCTCTCTCGACACCACGATCAATCCGCTCAAGACCAGGCACTCCTTGAGCGCCGGATCGCAGCAGCAGCAGGCATTCAACCAGCCTGGGCCGCACCCCAGTTCTTACCGCAGCAAGCCTCTCTCACTTTCCGCCGCGGCTCAGCCATTCACTGTGGCTTTTCCGGCCGAGGCGCAGTTTGATGCTGCCTTCCCTAGCGGCGCAGACTGCGCGTAGTAAATCAATACATTTTCAGGTGAAGACGCTAAATACAGGTTTTGCGGCTAGAAAATATTGCGGGAGCTGCATGGAGTTCCGATCACATACGTATGCGTAAACTTCAGATCCGATTTGAGCCTCGGATGCGTCCAAATATTTTAACTTCTGCAACTAGACCATATGCGAACGCCCAACCGGATGTGATGTATTCTAATCAAAACTATACATACAGTCGGCATCTAGTCATAGTTGGGGCCGGAGTCGGCGTGGGGGAAAACCAGATACACGTAGAACAATTCTAGTCTCTTAACTTTAATATTCATATACACTAGTCCATATCGATATTTGATTAATTTTACAGCCCTACTGCAGATGTATTCATTCAAAAATAGCCATATTCCCTGATATTCTGTTTTATATAGCCAGGTCCATTTGTGACTGTATTCCGCGATTCTATCCGCATCGCTTCGCAAACACAGACGGGGTGAATTTATGAATGAAAGTGTAAAAGTTCAGACACAAAACCAAGTTGTTACGTATCCTCACGCTTTTTAAGTGGGTATACAGAAATCCTTGGTGTTTTCTAGTGGTATCAGGTAGACTACGCCTCTTAGCAGACGTGTTTTCATGCGAGTTTAGGTTCGACGCTAGGCTAACGTTACATAGTTTCGCTTTAGGTAGAATAATAAGGCTAATTATATATGCATGCCACTTTCTGAAACAACCTTACACAGTTTTGATAATGTTATAATGAACACCATGTTAACGAAGCCTGTCTGTGATGAAAGGCAGACTGCACACACACACATGCTTAGTCTTGGGATTCCACAACTTCCCGTGATCATCCTCACAATTTATTGCTCGTAGCCATTTTGTCCTCCTTTCCAGTTCTGTATGTTTATTAGGAAGTATGTAGAATTTACTAATAATTTGTTATTCATTGGAGGTACAGAAAACGACACAGCAACTCTTCGGCATGATTGTCCCATGTATTTCAATTGACTTGGCGCCAATTTTTTCCCCCGCACGGGCTAAATCCACATCATGTGACGGGGCATTCCCGGGGGCGTTCCCAGACCAGGTATGTATTGGTGCGAGGTCAGAATTACCAATATTTTGTTAACTTTAACATTATTCTTTAAACACTATTTCTGTAAAATGGTCGTTTATAATAATTGTGGGAGAAATAATTATTAAACCAATATTTACGTTGAATAACCCCTATAAAACCTACTGTTTTTATTTTGGGGGGTTATCTGATTCGTGACGATGCATTCATGCATTTTATACATTATATTCATTAAAATTGTTAATTTTGCCATGGTGAACATGCCATGGTAATAGTTGCTGCACGACCAGTTTGAAAGTTCTGCGCAACTGCCGCTAGAGGGAGAAATGCGACAATCGTGTCCGAATGTCGTGTGCAGTGGAAAGGTGGCTTAAAGTTTGTTAAATGATATTATGACGTAGTTCTGTCGGATGAAAATGCCATTTCTTACCATGAAGCCAAGGCATTTTTTCCAGAGTCGTCATCCACACTGAAATGTCCAAAGATATTACATCTGCCTCACCATGCATGTTTAAACCTCACTGAAATTCTACAGACATAAGTTTAATGCAATTATTCTGGCAGGACCCATTTATTTAGGGACATATTTCACCATTTACTGGTGTGATCACTTAGAATTTATCTAATACACCACTACCCTCGTTTTGCCGCAGGACAGCAAGTGTGAGTAAAATTCTGTTGTCTTTCTAGGACTGTAATACGAAAAGCATGCAAGTAAATAACTTTAGAAACTGCTTGGAAGTGAATAGCACATAACTGCAATTGACGTTAATGCCATAATCATGTCTATTGGTATGTTTTACAAGACTAAACGATATTCATAGTTTTCAAAAGCCTCTGTTTCCACAGTCTATACTACAACGTGAAACCAGTGTTCCAAATTTATCCGTTCTGGAGGCCGTTTAAAAAGGCCAGAAGGCCAAAAAGAGAGGAAAGAAGCTTTTCCAACTGGAACGTACTAATGCGGACAAGGATAAAGGAATTGTCAAATCAGGCAACCAATTGCTAAGCTGGCAACACAGTAGGCTACGCATTCTTTTTAGCTTGCCCCATCAAATGTTACTAACCCTTCTACTCTTCCCGCAGCCAACAACTACAGCAGCCGAAGCAAGCTCCGCAGGCGGCCCAAGCAGCTATCTCTCCTCCTCTTCTCATGCCCCCTTTACTTCTCTGTTTTCTGTATCTCCCCACTGCCGCAGCAGTGTCTGCTCCCGCAGGAGCCTTTTCTTTTCTATATCTGCCACAGCAGTGTCTGCTCCCACAGGAGCCTTTTCTGTATCTCCCCACTGCCACAGCAGCGCCTGCTCCCGCAGGAGCATATATTAAAAAAAAAAAAAAATTCCTTGGATGTGGTTGCAATTTTTCTGATTTTCATTACGTTAAGCCATTTCACTGAAATAAGTGGTTCAGTTTTACCCAATAGGCGACGTGAATTCGAACAAGGGTTCATGATCAGCTTCGATGCCCCACATTCTCAGTTGCATTAGCCATTGGAGCGGCTACTTGGATAATTCCGGGGCCAGAACTCCTAATTGATCTTTCAGCTCTGCATAACTTGCCGTTTTCAAACATAATAACCTCAAAGAGAGAGAGAAGAAAGAGAGGAGAGAGAAAAAAAAATGATTATCCTTTTTCATCATTCCATGGGTCGTGGTTCTCTTCTGGCAAAAGTCGACATCACCTCCGCTTCAAAGTCATGAGTTAAAAGTCTCAATCCACAAACAGATGTATATCATCTGCAGATACAAGGTATTTCATTGCTGTGGCAGTGTGTCTGTCTCATCATGAGGCGCGTGGTCCGGAGCGCGTACGACCAATGCATCAGTTTCAACTAAACTTTACTCCAAATATATGAACTTGAATACTTTATATTTAATGCGTTCGTTTACGTCCATATTAGGGTTAAATTGTTGGACTTGAGATGAAATCCACTATTGTTTTCACCATTGACCGATTTGCAGATCATTTAGACAGATAACTTCCATGCGCAGATGTGGCAAATTTTTCACAGGACAAGCGAGATGACAGTAGTACCCGACTACATGAACTAGCTGTTTTAAATATAGTAATTTTATATTTAACGTCAGTTTATCAGTGCATCTGAAAGTATATATTCTTTAGACTATCGGTGATTCCATAGGCTCTCTTTCTTTCACCTGCATGGTTTAAAACAGCAAATAGTCATGCCATGACAAGAACATAGTCTCTCTCTTACTCCACCCAAGCACGATTACATTGTCGATACGTATCGTTGATCTCACGCGCTGACAAGATGACGATTTGACAATGACCATATCACTGATTCATGGCACTTATTTGGGGTACACTGGCATAGGAAATTCGATTTATTTTTTGTACGCTTAATTTTCGAATACAATGACTGCACCAAGATTTTCTGACTTGTTATCGGAAGCAGCTCATTGAATTTGTTAAACAATTATGCAGTATTCCTCATAGCGTCTACCCTTTAGACAACCAAATTGTTCTTAGTATTAAACCCCCTGTCAGGCACTGCAAGAGGCTCCCGGATGAGCCAACCTTGCCTTTTCTGTTAAAAAAAAACCCTCCTTCACTCTCTGGCCAAATATTGGCCATTCAACTTTACCTTTCCGTCTTACGTTCGGAGAGGCTTTCCCGTTTGATGTCGTGAGTATTTACCTCCCATCAGACGTCGGTGAGAGCTTCCCATCTAGACCACATTACTTTTTCCTTTCTACGGTCAGCGAGGCTTACCCATTTGACGCCGTGATTATTGAGCTCTCGTCGGATGTTGGCGAGAGTCTCCCGGTTAGACAACTTTTTTCATCCTTTGGTCAAAAAAGGCTTACCCATTCGATGCCGTCAGTATTGAGCTCCCATGGGATGCTGGCGCGAGCCTCCAGGCCACACACCCTTACCTTTTCCTCCTACGGTCAGCGATGCTTACCCGTTTGATGCCTTGAGTATTGAGCTCCCATCGGACGCCGGCGAGAGCCTCCTGGCAACACAACTTTACCCTTTCCGTCTTACGTCCGGAGAGGCTTACCCGTTCGATGCCTTGAGTATTGAGCTCCCATCGGACGTCGGCGAGAGCCTCCCGGCTAGACAACCTTACCTTTTCCTTTCTACGGTTGGCGAGGCTTACCCGTTCGGTGCCTTGAGTATTGAGCTCCCATCGGACGTCGGCGAGTCTCCCAGCCACATAAACTTTATTTTTTTCATGCTACGGTCGGGGAGGCTTACCCATTCGATGCCTTGAATATTGAGCTCCCATCGGACGTCAGCGAGAGTCTTACGGCCACCTAACTTTTCGTTCCTGTTTGACGGGCGACGGTGCTTGCTGTACGACGACAGGAGTCTGATCTCCCATCGGGTGTCACAAGAGTCCTCTTTGTCGGCGGCCCAAAGCCTGTTTATCTGCTCAACTGAGAGGACCTACACGTCCGTCGTCCTGAGTTTTGATCTCCAGTTGGAGGCTTCATGGGTCCTCTCGGTCAGTTATCTGCCCTGGTTGCCCACTGATTAGCAGGGGCTCATCAGCCAGTAGGGCCCGTACGCCAACACCGTGACCTATTCCAGTCGAGGCAACTCGGGCCCTCCGGGTCGGGCTCTGGTTGTGCAATGGCTCGAGCCCTCCCGACCGGGTGCCCCAAATCACATAGTCTGATAGAAGCAGCCGGTAGGGCCTATCTCTCCAAATAGGTAAAGTTGCTCCCACTGGAGTACATAGGCTCTTCCGACCTGCCAACCAGCTGACCTTCTAAATATCAGCCCCTGCCAGATCCCAAAGCTATTTTGGGGGGGTCCTCAGTCTGGCGGCTGTCCTTTCCACTATTGCTTTTTGGGGGGTACTCTAGGTTCGAGCCATTCCCGAGTTCGGAGCCCCTTCCCCGGACAGCACGCCAAATATGCATTATAATACTTCAGCTAATAATATGTAAGTGTGAACTCGTGAAATGTAGTTTCATAACAAGGTTCGGGAGGAGCACGTCAGATACTTAGCCTAATTAGCACAGGTGGAGCCACTTAAGATAATCAACCTTAGGGTATAAATACAGCTGAATTAGCCTACCTGTCTCCATTGACGATTTATCAGCATCCCCCCTCCACCCCATCTTCTCCACTAGAGTTCATTCTACACTTTTATATATGGGGGGTACTCTCCTACTTTGAACAATATAACTGGGTCTTGGTTAGGAAGGTTTTCAACTATGTCATTTATAAAAATAAAAATAAAAACTGTAGTACAAAATATATGTAGTACTTCAAATAGAATGACTACAAATCTGTATATGGGGCAGGGAACATCATTTTTTTTATTGTTTTAAAAATTGTCAAATCAATCACACTAAGTTAATGCATTGAATTCACATTGTATATTAGAAGTTACTGTAACCGCACTCTCAGAGACATGTTGTCATGAATCTTGTCCCAGCCATTCCTCCCACTCACTATCAGAGGTTACCAGGTCCATCACCTATTCACCCCAGACTCCAACTCCCATAATCTTCTCCCTAGAAACTAATTACATGCTCACCTGTTGCCCATCAGACAGACTGTTTTAACTGGAAAACATGAATCTTGGTGTCAAATGTGAGCAACTTGAAACAGTCTAGCATGTTGTAATGCTCAGCCTTAAATAAGCTGGCTACACAAATAAAATTATTTGGTTACCTCTTAGTAGTGGGGTTTGAAGGAATGCAGGCACTATAAATAACCACCAAAATAAAGAATGAATGCCAACCCAGAGTGTATTTTACAAGAAGAAAAAAAAAATTATATATAAAATATATACAATTAAAGGGGGGCTACAATGGTGTTTCATGTATACAGAGTTTTTCACAGTGTTAAAGAGATGGATTCTCATGCTATACATGGGCAAAAAAAAAAAAATTTGGACGAATGATGGAGAATTTCTGTGCCGAAAATCTTACTTCCTTGTTGGCACAAGTTTTGGCTGTTTTTTTCTGTTGTTGATCTAATTACATAGACAATGGTGGAACTCCTTATATGAGCATTTCTCTTGAAAAAGCGAGCTCTGCTCACATGTCGACCAGAGGAGAGTGAAACCGCGCACATCAACATGCTTCGAAATCGTTGGCAGCGCTGCATAGGATTTGTTCGAGAATGTCTCCAAATAAATGTGTTTTTGGATGTGAGGGAAAGTTTACCATGTTCTGCTTCCTAAAGAGCCC
Source organism: Carassius carassius (assembly GCF_963082965.1). Taxonomy (NCBI): domain Eukaryota; kingdom Metazoa; phylum Chordata; class Actinopteri; order Cypriniformes; family Cyprinidae; genus Carassius; species Carassius carassius. The sequence continues at coordinate 27,036,554 of NC_081785.1, forward strand.
AGCGTTACATGAACAGTGGATGCAGTTTGTTTTTCCGGGGTAGCAACGGAGTGTAGCAAGTGCATTTGTGTGTTCTCATCATTTCAGTGATGTTTTATAAACACCTCATCCCAACAGCATCGCGGCACCACGCGTCATTGATGTAAACACAAAGCCCGCCGCCACGGGTTTTTCCTCCCGTGACGAGAGCTCTGTCCACTCGATAGCACGTCAGCTTGTCGAGCTGAATAGCGCAGTCTGGATCGCTGTTGCTGAGCCATGTTTCCATGAACACAAAAACACAACAGTCTCTTACAGTCCTCTGAGTTGAACGTAGTAATCGAATGTAGTCCAGTTTATTGTCCAACGAGCATACATTAGCCAGTACAATGGTGGGGATAGATGGCTTGTGTGGGTTAGCTGTTAGAATAGCCCGGATACCTCCGAGCTTACCCCTCTTCTGCTTCCTGACACACTGCTTGTGGCACCTCCGCTGTGGGCGAGTTGCAGTAGTGGGGGTCGGTGATGGTAAAGGCCTCCATAGCAGACCGAGATCCCGCAGCTGATCGTGTGCGGAGTTTAACTGTAAAAATGCGGTTCTGCCGACATCGAGCAGAAACTCGCGACTGTATGCGCGCTTACAGACAGGTAGACGCGATGAAGACGAACAAAAACACTGCAACTCACAAGACAAAAAACACGAAAACACCGTTCTGTCGGGACAGAGAGAATCCGCTGCCTGTGGACGCGCCGCCATCTTTAAACATTAATTCACCTCCTGTCCATTCACCCTTACAGGAACAACGAGGAGCAATGTGACTGGGTGGTGTTGTGCCAGCGTCAAAATAAGAGAGACTCATAAAAATTACATAGATTTAATTGATAGTGATCTGAGTTTAAAAAATCCCAAAACGTTGTGGTCTAAGGTAAGGTGTATAACTAATATACCAGAATATCTTTTTGCTTTTATCTTGAAATTTTTTGCAGATGACATAGTCCCTGCATGGGTGGACATTTTTCAGAGGTCTATTGTTTCACATCTTTCCAGATATTTGGAAAAAATCTTTTATTATACCAGTCCCAAAGAAACCTGGTGCTTAAGAGCATAATGATTATCGCCCAGTTGCCTTATTCTGCATTGTGATGAAGTGTTTGGAGAGGATTATGCTGGGGAAGCTTAAAGAAGAGGTTAAGGACCATTTTTATCCTTATCAGTTTGCCTATCAAATCATTAGGAGCACTGATGATGCTAACCTTACAGTGGTGCATCATGTTTTGAAACATCTGGAGGATACCAAGGCTTATGCCAGGTTGTACTTTCTTGATCTGAGCTTGGCTTTTAATACCGTGCAGCCACAATTTATGCTCTCCAAACTAAATAGTATGGCTGTTAATCCATAGAGCATGGAATGTATGGTACCATTAAAACCAAGTAGACTCTCTGAGTGTAGGTTTATTAGTATTGATGTTCCCCAGGGGTGTGTATGTTCACCACTCTTATTTACACTGTAAAACAATCAATATAGGATCCACCAACCTGCGAATATTGTTGTAAAATTCTTGGATTATACTGCCGTACTTGGTCTCCTTTATAAAGACGAGGACATTCATATACTACAGAGATTGCTAACTTTGTTACATGGAGTAAAGAACACAGTCTTGTAATTAATGTTAGAAAAACAGAGGAAATTATTTTTGATTACAAATTAGTAGGCAACCACTCACCTATCATGATTAACAATGAGCCCATTACACAGGTGGCTTCATACAAATATTTAGGTTTGCTTTTCGATCATAATCTGTGTTGAAAGGTGCAACAAGAAAAATGACTTTTTTAAATAAAAAATTTACTCATACTTTTGGAGTTGCTCAGAGGGTCATGTTGTTTTATCATGCCTGTATTGAATCCATCTTTCTTTATGGTATAGCGGCCTTGTTCATTAATTTGACAGTTATTCTTAGATCTCAGCTGAACCATTTATTGCATACGGCACTGAAAGTGGTTGGTCTGGGGGTTTACCCCAATCTTCTGTCTATTTTTCACAAAATTATTTTTAAACAGGCAAGGAAAAATTGTTTATGGATTACTCTTTTTCTTGCTCTTGGATTTTGTGTGTAATTGTTTTGTGTGATTTTGGACTGTGTAACCCTGGTTAAATAAGTTTTACAAATATTATTTATTTGTATGTTGCTTGGATATAATATTATTATTCATACATGTGAAACTCTACATAAAAATACATCTATATAAACATATGTATATTTGATTGGAGTTTAGAAATGAGTAACAACAAATCAGAGCGCTGGGTTGTTGGCCCCGCCTCCTTGCTTAATGATCGCGTTGCTCAGATCACATTGGAAGGCAGATGCAGAGTGACGGAGAAATGTGATCTGACACGAGAGTGTAAAAATAGAAACATATGTCCCCTACACTGTTAAAAGTTCACAAAAACCGAATAAATCAGAGGGTAACCACACGATATTGGATGATCCAGTGTGATTGTGCCGATCGGACACTTCAGAGGTTACAATTTGACTCGTGTGGTTGTCTCAGACCGCATGGTGTATTAAGTGTTCTTCACTGACGCCATTTTGAGTGCACGTGCCTGTGGAAAAAAAGAGAAAGACGTGAATGAAAAGGAAAGGGTTTTTTTTTTTTTGTGTGTGAATGTTTTGTTCAAGATGGATTTCCTTAATTGATGGCGAGCCTCCCACTTCGTTTCTGAAAGGATCACAAACTTAGAGGAAAGGACCATTTTCAGTTCTATTACTTCTTCCTGAGATAAGTAAGATAACTCATTTACAGAGACTGATATAGCCCTATATTTTTGGACTGAAACACAGGGGCGATTCTAGGATTTAGATTTTAGGGGGGCTCAGCCCCCAATAAGGGTATGATTAAAAAAATATTATTTGACTATTAGGGTAGGGTGGTATGCTACTAACCTTACTGCAATCCACTATTCCATTGTATTCCCTGTATTTCATATGTGGGAGTAGGAGTACTGACTGAGCCATATACAACACTGTAATAAAAAAATAATCATTGAATGTGACCACTAGAAAATAGGGAATGTCGATTTATTTATTTTTTTTACAATGAAGACCTCCTGATTCATTCACTGTACAAACACATGCACACATGTTTCCAGTACAAACACAACATTTTACTGTTTACATTTCTATGCTCACATACAAACCTCAGATAGGAATTTTTTCCTTTGACGATACCACTCCTTTTTCTTATAAAATGTACAGGGAAATTGGCAGACAATTAAAGCAATGTCAGGGTTCAATGACTGAAATGAATCTTGGGAACACAGTGGTATTGTGTGTGTGAGAGGCTGTCTACGTTCTATTCTCACCTGACTGTTGCTCATTTGCAGACCTACTCCCGCACGACAAGAAAAAATTTTGTATATCCATCTACAATGAAATATTAATTATTTTAATTTTTTAGCCTTTATAATCAACAATACGGTTGGATATTCATAAAGTCACCCCATGGAAATTAATGTTATTTTAAGTATTTTAACTAACCACCTAATATTTATTAAGAATATCGACAAACCATGTATTAATGTTATTGTCTATTGGCAATATGATTAATCTGTTCTATATTTATTTCTATTTATTAAAAATAACAACATGAATTATCAATTTGCCACTTCTATAAATCAAGTACAAATCTAGTATAAATAGTATAAATCAAGAAAATCAAAAATCCCTTTACTCTACGCTTACTCTAATTTATGTATCATGACACTCCTCCTGATTCATTATTACTTAATACAAAACTATATTTAATAATACAAAACAAAATAACTCCACATTCTCTCTCTGGGCCATCTAGTGCTTTCAGACAATGATGTGTGTCTTTAATCATTTCTGTTCATGGCTGCATAATGTAATGTCAAAATACATAATAATATGTCTGTAATTTTAAAATGTAAATGAAAATAAATCATGATCGTTTTCTGAATCTAAAGTATGTTTTCATGGGTGTTAATCACTTCATTTTTGTAGGAATAAAAAACAACTATCACACAAGGGCTGAAGGTGAATGCAGCGAAACGTATTGGTATTGGATGAGAAACCGAGCCGTCCCGTGTGCTCCCAATGCTCCAGTAACATTACATTATGTAAACTGCAATGCATTTATGACAAAGAACTGCACCGATGCAGATGTAATATCATAGCATTAGCAATCTATCAATAAATGCACGCACACACGACACACACCTTGTGCTCTCTGATGTTCGCTCTGCTCGGCGCCCCTGCAGATTGAAAAATGCGCTAAATCCAAGCAGACTCAGATAAGGGGAGGAGCCGAAACTTGACGCAGCTTGCCGCCGTTTCAAATGAGTTTTTTTTAAAGGGTACTGAAGCGATCAAAAATGTATTAATCAAATATTTTTTAGGGGGGCTGGGCAGAAGTTTAGGGCTGAAGCCCCCCTAAAAAGGGCCTAGTGACGTCCCTGCTGAAACATCTCAAGAGCACAATTGAGAAAGTTTAAGACTGATCAATATTCCAATTGATATTCCATTTGAAATTGAAATACTGCAGTAAGTGGGTTAAATGTAAAACCACTGCTGATTGTTTTCTCCAATCTGTGTTGCATTGAATACATTGATTGTGATTGTGATTACTGGTATATGAAAACTTATTCAGAGGGTGCACCCAGGGTATAGTTATTTGTTTTCATTTTGTTTTGTTTTTTATATTGTACTTTCTTTGTGATTTAGAAAAAAAAGCACTAAAGGAAAAAAATCACTGAACTCAAAGTAAAGTGTATTGGTTCAACTAACCTTCTGTCTCTGCCTGTTACTCAGTATCACCACTACCTCCTTTTACATACCGCACAGTCTTCTAATTTAATATTCCTGGTCCGTTAGTAATTGAGTTAATACCCGCTACAACGGTCTTGACTATTTTAATAAAGCCTGCACGTGGATCCTCTACTCCTTTGCTACGCTCGTCTGTATCACATATCTGTCTGATTATATTGGCAAGTTAATCATATGATAGTCTATGAATATCAACTGTAGTTTTACAGTGTTAAAATCTCTGTGTAATTTCCTTAAACATTTGAAATCCTCTGATGTGCATGTGCTGAATTAAGCATATAGGCATTTTGGGAGGGTAAGTTTAAGCACAAGCTTTAAAAAGCATTCTCATACAGTTTGGGTTTTTACAGCAAACCCACAGTGAAACACTTCAATGAGAATTGAAAATGGAATGGAAAATGGAAAATTCTGTTTCTACTGTAGACCAAAGGGCAGAAGAAAATAATAAAAGTAAAAATTTGAGCTGATTGTGGTACTAGAGGGTTTAGGTCTGAGACCTCCAGTTAGTTCAGGGGACTGCTTGGATGTTTGACCCCTAAAAACCTTAAATTGGCCCACATACGCAGCAGTGCATTTTCAAAGCCTAAGTGGTCTAAATCTTCTTTTTTATATATTTTTTTGTTTTGTTTCTTTCTCTATGAAATCATATTCTTCAAGACAATTTATGTGCGCTGAATCAAACCAGTCTAGTTGAATTGCTAATTTGATTCGTGACTGTCAATGTCTAACATCTGCAATGATAGAATATAATGACTACCATATTTTTTTCCCTCTTCCTTGTGCAGAATACAGTCTAAATGAAAACCAAATGCTTGATCACAATAGTTTAACAGAGGCACATGAGTGTCTTTTAAATACAGCTGAAAGTAATCATGGGCTTCTTCGTCAGTTCAAGTTTCATTATGATCTTAAAGGAACCCCAGGTGTCCTTCCAAGATGGCTCACTTTGATCAGTTTCTGGGTCACAGGCTGGAGGACAGAGAAGTGAGGACGTTTATGCATTTATATTAATATTCATGCATTTAGCAGACGCTTTTATCCAAAGCGACTTACAGTGCATTCAGGCTATACATTTTTTTTACCAGTGAGTAAAGAAGGAAACATCAATTTGAATATTGAGAAGCACCCCTTGACTATCTTGTTCTGATGTGTTTGATTAGAATTTGAACTTTACAAGAGAGTGGACCTTGAGGGTCAGAGAATTCCTAATTTACACCATTTATTGCTTTTGTGAACGATTGAGAATTTATCTCAGCTATACTAGTACAGATAACTATTAATGTTCAGGATGATTTGTGATTTTGGGGACCGTTATTAGGAAGGTTAACAAGTTTCTGCCTTAGTTTGTTTATTAGCATAAATAGTCCTGTGTTGCTCTTTGTCCTTTTCAAATGTTTTTGAACATTTAAAAAAAAAAAATGTTTTTTGTCACTTCATCATTTTCTGTGGATTCATGTGTTTTCTTGCTGAGTCTTTGTTTCCATTTTCATTTTGTCATTTATGGTCAGTTGCACTTGTTTATTTATTTTTTTAATTGTAGCACTGATTTATTCAACAAAGATGCACATTGTTTAGCCTTTGCTTATCTGAGACTCACCTACTTTACAGAATGCCTGAAAATAATCTGAACACGGTGGTTAAATTAATGAGCTTTTGGCAAAGCTCTGTAGGTGTGGCTGAGTACAGTTGAAGTTTGAACACCTTGGTGAAAAGGGTTAGGCCGTATGATTGGAATGTTAGAACAGGCATTTCCCACCTCTGTTAATGAAGGCACCCCAAAACTACACATTTTCACATTTTCATACCCTTCCTAATCAAACACACCTGAATCGGGTATAGGATCAGAGTCATTGCTAAAAGGGTGAATTCTCTGTCTGATGGAGATTTTCCATGTCAGGGGCATGGAGGGCCACTCTCCTGCATATTGCTGAATCAAGTTAATCAAGGTCTTTACTAGAATCTCCCAGGCAAGTATGTTGGTAAAAGTTAGAGGACACTGGCCCTCCAGGACCAGTTTTGGAGACCCCTCTGATAGAGGAATACAGAATTAATCAGGTGAAAAGCTGAACTTCCCAAAAAGAGCTCAGCAGGGTCTACTAGGCAAAGGAGAGCAGGAAGATGACATCATCCAACATGAAGAGCTTTCCTGATTATGGGAGACTGTGTTAGGGGTTGGTTGCTGGGGTTTGTTGATCTATAACAGGTATGTCCAATTCTAGTCCTGGAGGGCCAACGTCCTGCAAAGTTTTGCTGCAACCAGCTCAAACACACCTGCTTGAAGCTTCTAGTGAGTCTGAAGGTGGTTTCTGGAGTCTGGAGGAAGCCGGATTCAGCACGTGAACCTGTCTTGTAAGTTCCCACGCCAGAGGCCATTCCATGGCCTGTTCCAGAAGCCATGCCAGTTCTGTTTTACTTAAAGCTGATCTCAATTGCAGTTCCCCCTGACTCTACTGCAGCTGTTTCAGCTTTTTCTTGTGAGACTGCATTCATGTATGTCTGGCTGTGCTCCTGTCTGTCTTGCCTGACCTAGTTGTATTTGTCTCTGCAAGACATAGTCACCTAAGTGGTAAGGCCGCATTTACACTGCATGGTTCAAGTGACCCGATTCAGATTTTTTTTCCTCCTGTGTGGCACAGATCAGATATGGCCCAAGAATGTGTAGGCAGGAAAAAAAGCACATTGATTCCGATATTCTCATTTAGCCTCATTTATATGTGAAAATAAATCTGAGATAAATCGGATACGTGCATTTGTGCCTGCCATGTAAGCTGACAGATCTGATATTCGTCTGTTAAAGCGAGTTGGATGTCAAAGATGCACATTGTTTAGCCTTTGCTTATCTGAGACTCACCTACTTTACAGAATGCCTGAAAATAATCTGAACACGGTGGTTAAATTAATGAGCTTTTGGCAAAGCTCTGTAGGTGTGGCTGAGTACAGTTGAAGTTTGAACACCTTGGTGAAAAGGGTTAGGCCTTTAAGGGTTATATATATATATAGTGAGACAGCAGACATAATCATGTATGGATAAATCTAAAATGACAGCTTTTGTGCAACGTAAGTCCAGACAAGCTTTCTCTTTGTTCTGTTTTCACACAAATATAATGGTCTCTTGAATAGTGTTCTGTGAGAAATGAGCGACCCCAGACACTTTGGCTTTCAGGCGCTGAATTTGCTGAAGTCACCATGATCCTGAGCCCCGCTGTTTTTGCTAAACACAAAATCAACTGGAAAGCTCATCTGCTCTTGTTGCTTTTGGAGAGTTTTTCAAGGAACTTCCCCACCACTTTGGCACAGGGACAAGAGAGGACATAGAACACCGGAAGAAATCTATGATAGAATATCATCTAATTTCCATTCAGTATCGCAATGAAAAGCAAGAGATTTTCTCTCATAAACAGCTTTGACAGAGACATGGCAAAAGTCATTATGATCAATCTATTTTGAACTATTGCAGTCAGGAAATGAGAACAATTTGAGACCAAATGGTCACATTTCTAATATCCCTGGCTATGAATGTTTAGCTTTTTTGACACATTCCACTGATAGCATTATTATTCATAAATACTTATAAACTATACTATGTTTATACTATAAATACTATTTTAACCATTGCACATTTGATTTAGAAGTGCAGTGTAGTCTCGAAACTGATAGCTAGACTTGAAAGCCACAAACGTCTCAAGGTTACGTATGTAACCCTAGTTCCTTGAAGGAACGAGGCGCTGCGTCGAAACGCTTTTGGGGAACGTCCCTGACGAGACCGACTCTGAATATCGTGTGCAATCAGTCCATCGGAAAGGCGTGACGTCACGGGCGGGGTGACGTAGCAACCAGGAAGCTATAAAAGCACGTGCCGTGCAGCTGGCTTCAGCTTCGAGTAGGGAAGCAAGCGCCGGCAGGGGTGCCGGGAGTATGGCTCTGCGACGCAGCGTCTCGTTCCTTCAAGGAACTAGGGTTACATACGTAACCTTGAGACGTTCCTTTTCAGGAACTCGAGCTGCGTCGAAACGCTTTTGGGGAACGATGTGCCCACGCTGCCAGACTTCCAAATCCCTGCCTAGTGTGTAGTCAAAAGAGCACAGCTAAGACTAGAGAACAGAAGAGCCCGGCGTGGCTCGCATGTCAAGATCGTAAAATCGGACAAATGTGGAGGGCGTGGACCACCCCGCAGCGTTGCAGATGTCCAAGAGGGACACACCTGCTGAGAAGGCCTTGGAGGCCGCCATACCCCGAGTAGAGTGAGCCTTGGCCCCCAAAGGAGGGGTAAGACCAGAGGACTCATAGGAGACGTTGATAGCCTCAACTATCCAACGACTAAGGGTCTGCTTGGTGGCAGGAGAACCCTTGTTAGAAGGACCGTAGCAAACAAGCAATTGGTCTGATTTTCTCCACAGGGCAGCTTTAAACCTTTAAGGTGGAGTGGGATAACCCCGCAGAGAGCCTGGCTTGTAAAAACTCCAGAACTGTACCAACTGGGCAGTCTGCTGGGTCAAGCTGGCGGTCTCTGCACCATGAAGTGAAGAGCTTCCACTTCAGGGCGTACAGTTTCCTCGTAGAGGGAGCTCTGGATTGGAGTAGGGTCTCAACAACCTCGGTTGAGAGACCAGCTGCTAACAGCTGTGCCCCCTCAGGGGCCACACCCACAGCTTCCACAACTCCGGGCGAGGGTGAACTATCGTGCCCTGCGCCTGTGAGAGTAGGTCTGTCCTGATCGGTATCTCCCACGGAGAGCCGTCGAGGAGCGAGACTAGATCTGAGAACCATACTCGGCCCGGCCAGAACGGGGCTACTAGTAATAGACGGGCCCCGTCCCGGCGTACTCTCGCCAGAACTCCCGGGAGCAGAGCGATAGGGGGAAAAGCGTACAGACGAAGCCTCGGCCAGGTCTGTACCATAGCGTCCAGTCCCAGAGGAGCTGGATGAACTAGAGAGAACCAGAGGGGACATTGCGATGTCTCCTGAGTCGCAAAGAGGTCCACCTGGGCTGTGCCAAATACTCTCCATATCTGCTTCACCACCTCGGGGTGAAGCATCCATTCCCCGGGCCTCGGCCCCTGTCTCGACAGTATGTCTGATCCCACATTCAATCTCCCAGGAATATACACTGCTCTGATCGAGAGGAGTTTGCCCTGGGACCACAGAAGGATCTGGTGTGCCAGCTTGTACAAGGGGCGCGAACGCAGACCCCCCTGGTGATTGATATAAGAGACCACTGATGTGTTGTCGGTGCGCACCAACACATGGTGACCTCTCAGGTCTGGGAGGAAATATTTCAATGCTCGATAGACCGCTAGTATCTCTAGGCAATTGATGTGCCATGTTAGATGGCGACCACTCCACAGACCCCAGGCAGGGTGGCCGCTCATGACCGCACCCCAACCGGTGAGGGACGCATCTGTCGCTAGCGTTACACGGCGACAAGGAACTCCCAGCACCGGGCCCTGATTCAAGAATCAAGGTTTCCTCCACATGTCTAAGGCACGAAGGCACCGCCGCGTGACCTTGATAACTCAAAGTGGATTTCCCCTCGGGGAAAAGCCCTTGGACTTGAGCCACCACTGTAGGGGTCTCATGTACAGCAGGCCAAAAGGTATCACGTTGGACACAGCTGCCATCAGCCCTAACAATCTCTGGAATTGTTTGACAGTGAGTGACTGGCCTTCTTTGACTCTCTCGACTGATGTGAGGATCGACTCGATCCGAGCAGGAGACAAGCGTGCCTGCATCGTGGTCGAATTCCACACTACGCCTAGATAGGTGGTTCTCTGAACTGGAGAAAGTACACTCTTCTTGGCGTTTAGTCTCAAACCCAGCTCCCCCATGTGTGCGAGAAGACATCTCGATGTCGAGCCGCCATCTGCTCTGATTGAGCTAGGATCAACCAATCGTCGATATAATTTCGAATGCGGATGCCCTGCATACGGAGGGATACCAGAGCCGCATCCATACATTTCATGAACGTGCGGGGTGAGAGTGCGAAGCCAAAGGGAAGTACTCGATATTGATAGGCTTTGCCCCCGAAAGCGAACCTCAGAAACTTCCTGTGTTGTGGAAGGATGGATATGTGGAAGTATGCGTCTTTGAGATCTATTGTGACAAACCAGTCCTCGGATCTGATTTGAGCTACAACCTGGTTGACAGTGAGCATCTTGAACTTCAGTGACATAACTGAGTGGTTCAGGAGACGTACGTCTAAGATCAGACGCAACCCCCCATCTTTCTTTGGAACTATGAAATACCGGCTGTAAAATCCGGATTCCCTGTCTAGAGGAGGGACCACCTCGATGGCCTCCTTCCTTTAGGGAAGTTGTGGCCTAATGGTTAGAGAGTCGGACTCCCAATCGAAAGGTTGTGAGTTCGAGTCTCGGGCTGGCAGGAATTGTGGGTGGGGGGAGTGCATGTACAGTTCTCTCTCCACCTTCAATACCACGACTTAGGTGCCCTTGAGCAAGGCATCGAACCCCCAACTGCTCCCCGGGCGCCGCAGCATAAATGGCTGCCCACTGCTCCGGGTGTGTGCTCACAGTGTGTGTGTGTGTGTGTTCACTGCTCTGTGTGTGTGCACTTTGGATGGGTTAAACGCAGAGCACAAATTCTGAGTATGGGTCACCATACTTGGCTGAATGTCACTTCACTTAATAGGGTATTCACTTCTTGTTCCATAACCAGAGCCTGCTGGAGGCCGACCACAGTCTGTGTAACCCCGTTGAACTTCGGTGGTGGATGACCGAACTGAATGCAATAGCCTCTTTCTATTGTACGCAGGACCCATTGAGATACATTTGGCAGTAGCTTCCACGCTGCTAAATAATCTACTAAGGGAATCAGTCTCTCGAGACTGACCTCTGGTGTAAGAGGCCCCCGAAGGGGCGGCGAGCATCCCAGCTCCGCTACGCTCACGGGCGGAAGTAACTGGGGGTGGCGCTCGCTGGAGGCCGCTGCGCCCTGAAGCTCTGGCAGGGTTGGCAGACCGACCTCCTGAGGGTACTGAGGTGAGACGGGCACCGTATAATGAGGTTAACCACGCTCTACCCCAGCAGGGACTACCCTCTGGATCCTGGCGTCAGGATCTTTTCGTCGAGGACTTCCGGGCTTCGATGACAGATCTTAAATCGGTTTTTGCCCTAGAAGCCCCCGACTCAGAGCGTCGTTGCCCTCGGTCCCGACGTGGGGGAGCACGAGTGGCGACGCTCTGCTTTTGCACTTCCCGGTGTGAGGAGCCGGTATGTGGCGTGGTCATCTCCCACCCAGATGCACCACGAGAGCGACGAGGGAGGAAACTCTGGAACGCCGCCGCCTGCCTGTGTGCCTCCTGGAACCTGTCGACGACAGTATTAACTGTGTCGCCGAACAGGCCCGAGGCTTGAAGCGGGGCATCCAGGAGGCAGACCCTGTCTCGTTCTTTAATTTCTGACAGGGTCAGCCACAAATGCCTCTCCGCGGCCACTAAGGCTGCCATAGACCGCCCAATTGCGCGAGCGGTCTCCTTAGTGGCGCGGAGGGAGAGATCAGCGGTCTTTCTGAGTTCTTCAATATCTTCAGAATTAATCCCCTCCCCCTCATCGACATCTCTCAGCAGGTCAGCCTGATAAGCTTGCAGGACTGCCATAGTATGAAGGCACGCCCCAGCCTGACCTGCTGCCACATAACCTTTGCCCACTAGCGATGATGTAACTCGAAGCGGCTTAGTGGGCAATGTCGGAGCCTTTAGAGACGAGGCCGAACCGGGTGACAGATAGCCCGCGAGCGTCTGTTCGACCCGTGGCATCGCTCTATAACCACGCTCTCCCAGCCCCATCACGTTGCCATAATATAGTGAATCAGGGCCAAAGAGGCGGGTCGAATACGGGTGATTCCACGATCTCGATAACTCATCATGGAGATCGGGAAAATACGGAAGGCTCCGACGTGGAGGTGGTTGCTTCGGCCGCAGAAAGCGTTCATCTAATTTGCTTCTCTGCGGCTCAGTCTGTTTCTCAGCAGGCCAGTCGATTTTTAATTTATCTACTGCACGCGTGACCACCTCCAAAAGCTCCTCATACTGGGGCGACAGGGGTGGCGAATCCCCAGCAACAGTCTCCACATCGACCTCCTCGGAGGACGAGAGGTGAAGAGCTGATCCCTCACCCTGGGGGGAAGAAACCGACGAGCGTGCTTCCGAACCCAGGGTTTGGGCGCCGGATCTGGCAGATGAGGAAGGAGATAAGGACTGGCCCGTCTCCATTCCTTCTGACAGATCCACCTGCGAACCCCACGAGTGCAGGAACGCTGGTGAAGGCTCCCTCCTCGAAGAGAGCCCTCCGGGATCGAAGCGTCCGCATTGGCAAACGTTCGCAATGCGGGCAGTCGGCCCCCTCGAGAGCCGACTCAGCGTGCTTCGATCCCAGGCAAGCCACGCACAGCCTGTGTGTATCCCCGCTCGTAATGTAGCGAGGGCAGGGAGGAACACACAATCTGTAACGTGGCTTGGAATCGCCCTTCAAATGTTTGGTCTTTTGCTTTTGCTTAGGCATATTGAGCTGTTTTAGCGATCTTTTTAAGCTAAGGGACAGACAACAATAAATAGGACCAACAGGACAGACTTTTGACATGCACACACAGAGCGCTTGCTGACAGATTCGAAGCTGAAGCCAGCTGCACGGCACGTGCTTTTATAGCTTCCTGGTCGCTAAGTCACCCCGCCCGTGACGTCACGCCTTTCCGATGGACTGATTTGATTTACCCTGTTGATTTACCCTGAGATGGGAAACTGAGTTTTCAGTTTCAGAACAGCTAAATTGTGTTAGTTCAGTCAAGTCTGAGTAAGTTGAGTTTAAGTAAGAGTTTAGTGTGTGCAACATGACCAGGGGTGCTTCTCAATATCCCTCCTCATCTCCTCGTTCCTCCGTCCTCCATCCTATGACCCGGAAACCGATCGAGCACAGCCATCTTGAAGGACATCTTAATTCTCTAATTGCACCACGAGGAGGCGAGGATCGAGGAGGGAGGAGGCTTCATGAGGAGCGATGAGCGAGGATACACAGGTGTATCCTATGCGGAAGTCTTTTATCAACTTAACTTGACGCACGTATAAATTCTCCTCCCCCTTCACATCTGTTGTAATAATTTTTATTTATATTTTACCTTTTCACTTCAAATAAACCATGCATGTCATTTCAAACAGGGCATCTTGGTTTATTAATATTTATTATGAATGTCTTAATTAACAAACTTTAACAACATAAGGAAAGATCCCTTTAATCACAGCTGATGACACTTTGAAGTAACGCTGAACGGAGTGAGGATAAATCATTTCACTTGATTCAAGTCCTCCATCCTCACGTCTTTTCCTTGCGTCCTTCCCTCGCATCCTGAAGAGGTGGAGCTAAGACATGAGCAAAGGAAGCGAGGAAAGGAAACGAGGATGCACAAATAAGAATTGAGAAGCGCCCTATGAGAAGTCATGATCAATAGAGCTCCGAAATCATGATTTACCATGGCAACAGCACCCACAAAAAGACATCTGAATACTTTGACTTAATGCATAAGTTAAATTCCTAATCACTGTTATAACAGAAGTGAAAACTGGCAGAACGGTAGGTTATTGAACTAATAATAATTTTTGGGAATCCCATGGGCAATAAAAAAAAAAGAAGAAGAATGTGACAGCAGCTAAATATGAAGTATAAAAACAATTCAACCAGGTAAAGCTTTAAGCACATAATGTTCATGGGTGTAGGCTATATGACTTAACAAACATTTTATATATTAAATACATTTCAGTGTCTATTTCAATGTGCAGCAGATTTTTTTTTCCATGTACTCTATAATCTTTTCATATAGTCAAATCGTTACACATAATTAAAGACTCTCTAATCCAACCGGTTAAATTTTTTAATTAGAGTAGGCTAATGTAATACACATTTGACTTCTACACAGTCAACAGCAAGAATGCTCACAAAATAAAGAAGAACAGACAAAGAGGAGATGGCCATAATACCAAGTATTGGAAGAATACTAAAATCCAACAGTTAAAAAAACAACAACTCTCATTTGTATTTTAAGTAAATACAATACAGTATTGTAGAAACTTAATTTTCTGTAAAGTAGCTTTACAATGATTTGTATCGTAAAAAGCGTTATACAAATAAACTTGAATTGAATTTAATTGAATCAATGGAGCTCCGAAATCATGATTTAACATGGCAACAGCACCAGCAAAAAGACTTGAGTGGGCAAATGCTCACACTTTGGAGAGGTGTTCTCTTCACGGATGAATCACAGTTTTCACTGTACAGGGCAGGTGGCTGACAGTGTGTATGGCATCGTGTGGGTGAGCGGTTTGCTGATGTCAAAGTTATGGATCGAGTGGCTCATGGTGGCGGTGGGGTTATGGTTTGGGCAGGCATATGTAATGGACGATGAACACAGGTGCATTTTATTGATGGCATTTTGAAGGCACAGAGATACCATGAAGAGATCCTGAGGCCCATTGTTGTGCCATTTATCCACGATCATCACCTCATGTTGCAGCATGATAATACACAGCCCCATGTTGCAAGGATCTGTACATAATTCCTGGAAGCTGAAAACATACCAGTTCTTGCATGGCCAGCATACTCACCGGACATGTCACCCATTGAGCATGTTTGGGATGCTCTGGATCGTCATATACGACAGCATGTTCCTACCAATATCCAGCAACTTCGCACTGCCATTTAAGAGGAGTGGACCAACATTCCACAGGCCACAATCAACAACCTGATCAGCTTTATGCGAAGGAGATGTGTTGCACTGCGTGAGGCAAATAGTGGTCACACCAGATACTAATTTTTTAACTCTCCCAGACCCCTCAATACAGTAAAACTGCACATTTTAAAGTGGCTGCGTCGAGAACATTTGGGGAACGCCTCCAGCGTGACGTCTCTGAATAATGTGTAATCAGTCCAATGGATGGGTGAGATGTCATAGTCGGGTGACGGCAGAGACCAGGAAGCATAAAAGCACGAGCGGCAGAGCCGGCAGCCAGCCTCAAATTATGAAGCAAGCGCCGGCCAGAGATGGCGGAAGTGTGGCACTGCGGTGCAGTGTCTCGTTCCTTCGAGGAACCAGGGTAACTTACATAATCTTGGACGTTCCTCTTCAGGAACTTGAGCTGTGTCGAGAACGTTTGGGGAAAGAGAATGCCCACGACGCTAGACTTTCAAATCTCTGCCTAGTGTGGAAGAGCACAGCTAAAGCAAGAGAAGGAGACAGGAGCCTGACAGTAATCGGGGACAACCCGTCCAATGGCTAACTTCAGAAGGAGTGAGTCTTGACCCCCAAGAGAGGGGAGATCAGAGGACTCGAGGCTTTGGATAGCATCCTGATCACCGCTTAGCAAAAGCTTCTTCGGAACTCCAGCACTGTACTACCCGGGCAGTTAACTGGGTCGAGCTGGCGGTCTCCTCACCAAGAAGTGAAAGCTTCCACTTCAAGGCATACCGTTTCCTCATTGAGGGAGCTCTGGATTGGAGAACGGTCTCAACAACCTCGGTTGAGAAACCGGAAGCTAAGAGTTGTGCCTCCTCAGAGACCACATCTACAGCCTCTAAGCTCCATGCGGGGGCGCACCCTCCGCCTGCGAGAGGAGATCTCTCCTGATGGGAACCTCCCATGGAATGCCATCAAAAAGAGAAATCAGACCCAGGAACCGAACCCGGCCCGGTCAGAATGGGGCTACTAACAGTAGCCAGACTCCATCCTGGCAAACTCTCTCCAGAACTCCCGAGAGCAGAGCAATCAGGGGAAAAAAAGTAGAGATGAAGCCTCGGCCATGTCTGTACCATGGTGTCCAGCCCCAGTGGAAGCCAGAAGGGACAATGTGATGTCTCTCGGGTCACAAACAGATCCACCCGAGTCTGGCCAACTTCTCCAATTCTGCTTCATCACCTCAGTGTGAAGCTGGCATTCCCCGGGCCTCGGCTTGGTGGTTGATGTAAGAGACCACCGCTGTGTTGTCGGTGCACAGCAACACATGGTGACCTGTTATGGCTGGGAGAAAGTAATGTAGTTCTCGAAGCTCGGGCAGATGATATGCCATGTCGGATGGTGGCCACTCCACAGACCACGGACAGGGTGGCCACTCATGACTGCAGCTCAACCAGTGAGGGATGCATCCATCACTAGCATTACGTGGCGACAAGGAGCTCCCAGCACCGGGCCCTGAGACAAGAACCAAGGTTTTCTACACATGTCTAAGGCACGTAGGCACCACCGCATGACCTTTAGCATGCGAAGTGGGTTTCCCCTCGGGGAGAACCCCTTGGTCTTGAGCCACCACTGTAGGGGTCTCATGTACAGCAGGCCAATAGCATTCACGTTGGACGTAACTGCCATCAGACCCAGCAGTCTCTGAGACAGCTTGACAGTGAGTGACCGGCCTTCTCTCACTCTCGTGACTGCAATGAGGATCGATTTGATCCGAGCAGATGACATATGTGCCTGCATCGTGGGCGAATCCCACACCACACCTAGATAACTGGTTCTCTGTACTGGAAAAAGCACACTTTTCTTGGCGTTAATTCTTAACCCCAGCTCTTTCATTTGAGCGAGAATGAAACCTCGATGCTGAACCGTCATCTGCTCTGATTGAACTAATATCAACCAATCGTCAATGTGGTTGAGTCATGAAAGTGTGGGGTGAGAGTGCAAGGCCAGAGGAAGGTCCGTATTTGTAGGCTTTTGCCCCCAAAAGCAAACCTCGGAAACAGCCGATGAACAAGGGGTGGAGATAAGTGCATCTTTTTGATAGATTATGACACACCAGTCCTCAGACTTGGTCTTTGCAAGCCTGCTGAACTTCAGTCCCCTGACTGAGCGGTTCAAAAAGCACAGATCTAGAAAAGGACACAACACCTCAGCCTTCCTTGGAACTGTGAAGTACCGGCTGTAGGACTCAGATTCTGCAACCCGTGGCGGGATCACCTCAATGGCCTCCATCCTCAGAGAGAGTCTACCTCTGTTCCATTACCAGAGCCTGCTTGGGGCCCACCAGAACTGGATTCTGTGGCCTCTCACTACAGTGTGCAGGACCCACTGAGACACATTTGGCAGTAGTTTTCACGCTGCCAAATAGTCTACTAAGGGAATCAGCCTCTCAAGACTGATCTCTGGTGTCATCAGAGCAGTTAGCTCGGAGCCCTGAAGTGGAGCACCGGCAGGAGAGGCGAAACTAGCTGCTCTGGAAACCTCCCAGGAGGTCACAAGCCTCTTAGCACCGCTACGTTTCTGGGCAGTAACTGAGAGAAGCGCTCGCCGGAGACCACTGCACCCTGGAACACCGGCAGGGTAGGCAGATCGATCTCCTGAGGGCACTGTGGAGAGACGGGCACCGTGTAATGCGGTGTACACCGCTCTTCCCCAGAGGGGCCTGCCCTCAGAGGTCCTGAGCCACAGCATCAGGACTCTTGTAGCTGCTGTCTCCTAAAAGCAACGGTCCTCAGACCCACGTCATCTGCTAGGAAGACTAGACCAGAGCCTGCTCAGGGCAGGACCCCATGAAGCACACTTGGTAGGGGCTCCCACACTGCCATGTGACCTCCGAAGGGAACCAGTCTTGCGAGACTGGCCTCTGATGTGCCTAGAGCCACTAGCTCGGTGCCCTGAAGCGGAGGACCGACAGGGGATGACCATACTGGCTGCTCTAGAGACCTCCATAGAGGAAGCAAGCCTCTTAGCACTGCTACGTTTCCAGGTGGTAACTGAGAGAAGCCCTCACTGGAGACCACTGTGCCCTGGAACACCGTCAGTGTTGGCAGAACGATCTCCTGAGGAGAGACGGGCACCATGTAATGCGGTGTACACCGCTCTTCCCCAGAGGGAGTTGGCCCTCAAAAAGTTCTAGGCCTTAGGCGTCAGGACGTTATGACGAAGGCTATCCAGCGAAAATGACGGTCCACAGGATCGCTTTCCACTAGAAGCCTTCAGCCTGGGAGTGCCACTCTGACTCTAGTGTCTGCGGAGTACAAAATTGACACCCACGGCACAAGGGGCTGGAACACGGTTGGGACTGCTCCGCCCAGCAACCCCCTGAGAGGAAGAAAGGTACCCAACCTCCTCAGAGGAAGAGAGGTAAACACATGTTCTCACACAAGAAATTACATCCCAAGAGCCCCTGTACATCTAACTTCACATAGTCAGATAAATATCTAATTTTATTCCTCAGAATTAAATGTAGTCAACAACCAGGCGATTCAACACGGTCTGGTGTAGAAAAACTCACATCAAAACGAAACAATGTAATACACGCATTGCCTCAGCAGCGCGCATGTCTTTTTCTTTCTTTTTTTTGCCACTCAGTCACACAAACAACATCAATCTCCTCAGAGAAAGATGAATGCTGCAGCAAGCTCTGCCTCCTTGTTCCAAGCCTCGAGAACGAGCTCTAGATCTAGTGAACATGGGTGGAGATAGGACGAGCCGTCTCCAACACGTTCGCCAGATCATGTGCGATTCCCGCGATCGTGGTCGCCGGCGTGCCTCAGCAGCAGCGTTACCGCAACAGCAAGATCGCATGCACGGACACACTCCTCGGAGCATGCCCGGCAAGAGCGGAGCGCTTAACAGTGAGAAAAGCACAATCAGCCCCCGAGAGCCGACTGCGCAAGCTCCACTCCTCTTAATCCTGCTTATTATAATATTCGACATAATATTCTTGTGTAATTGGTGCTTGTGCAACTGGCGAGCACATCGGCCCCTTCCACATCAATCTCCTCAGAGAAAGACAGGCAGCGCATCCCGGCGAAAGCCTGGCTGGCACCATGAGAAACGCCGGTGAAGGCTCTCTCCTCAAAGAGAGAGGAGAGAGGGAAAACACACAGGGCAGGGAAAACACACAGCCTGAACGCTGCCTGCTCTTGCCCAAAACTTCTCTTGATTAAAGCTTTGACAAATTGAGATTATCAGTGGACAAACGACACTAAATAAGACTCACAAACAGATAGCTACTGACACACACACACAGAGCGCTTGCTTAAAAAAGAAGACTGGCTGCCGGCTTCTCCGCTGGTACTTTTACGCTTCCTGGTCTCTGACGTCACCCGACTATGACGTCTTGCCCATCCATTGGACTGATTACAGATGTCATTCAGAGACGTCAAGCTGGAGGCATTCCCCAAACGTTTTCGACGCAGCTCGAGTTCCTGAAGAGGAACTCTGGGTTTACCGAAGAAAACTTGCTCCCAACCGGAGTTTCCCTCATTTCAGGGTTAACATACTCAGAGTTTTCACTAACCTATTTTCTAAAATGGGCCCCTGATGACTAAAGAGAGTAAAAAACAACAAAAGAGTTCATAATTGTTTCATCAATGACATTCAAACAGCATTATTATTGGGTGTTACGTTGGCCAATGTAGATTTAAAAACTCCACTTTGTGGAGTGTGTGATCAATAACCAGATTTGTTTTTTTTTTTTCAGAAAACAGCTCCATCTTTTCTTGGAGTGTGTCCACTTCGACTCAGCCCACAGGCCATTTCACAGCGCTGAATTGTGGAAAAACAATTACACCAAAATCTTGTGAAATTACTTGCATCCAACAGCATTTCCTTTACAGACAATTCCCCATGGCTTGAGCAGACTGACCTGTGGTTTCTTAATAGGATTTTTAGGTATTTTCTGTTTATTTTTCAGTCAGGTCACGTTAGTCACGCTTGCATCAGCTGACAGTCAGCTGTTCCTGACGTGTACCAATCCAGTCTTGACACCTATCACCTGCGGTCTATTTAAATTCCCATTCTTCAGCATCTCTTCCATCGAATGCTTGCAATTAACTCCCTCCTCCAACCCCAACTCCACCAACTGAACCTGTAATCTGATCTAATTTTGTTCTTTACAGTCTCTTCATTGGAAGCAGTCTCTACCACAATTTTGTTTACAACTCATGTAATTGTGAATTGTAATTATGTACGCTTATAATGGTTCTGTTCTGTACCCCAGGGGGGGTTTGTCTTGCTGCTCTCCCCGCTATGTCCAAGCATGGCTGCATGGACAGGCATGTGGAGTGTTGCCCAGAACATAACCATACTGCCAACACTAACTGTATGCAATATAATTGCCATAAAATATACTTGACGGTAGTGGTCCTGATTGAAATGATGTTTTAGTACCTTGGGATTCTAGCAACATCTTTTTCTTTATACATGTTCCCACTTGGTTCTATCTCCAGGAAATATGGGTTTTCATTCCATTGTTATGCTGATGACACTCAAGTTTATCAGACAATGAAATTCAGAAACTCTCTCATGGCCTGCTTTTCAAATGCTGGCTGTCTCTAGATTTCTTGAATTTCAATGAGAATAAAATGGAAATTATTGTATCTGGACCTTCAGAATCAGTTAATATGTGCCCTTTTTTTCTGGACAGGTGTCCTGGCCAGGATTTCTATTTTGCATAAACTATCCAGGTTTGCTTTGTTTGCAATGCGCACACCAATCGGTGTATGGCATCACAGAACTGTGAGAGCTATAGAGAGCAGATTGGATTTCAATTGCCCTCGCTGTACTTTGATGTCAAACACAGATTGGTCTGCGCAGCACTGCTTCAAACAAGTTCATTTTCTGATCTGATGTGGCTTCAAAATGAGGCAGAAAATATATTCTATACTGCAGTAAAGGCTTTGTCGATTAGCATTGCATGGCATGAAGAACACTGTTAAAACATATATTGTTGTAGGTTTATTGTCTTCATGTTAAACCAGTTCATATGTTTCTAGCTGCTTTCAATTCAGTCACAGCGATAGCTGGATACCTTTGTCCATATTAGGGATTTCCTGGAATGTCACGTGTTCTATTATTTCTGTGATGCATTTGTGGATTTTCTGTGTGAGGGCACTCTCTGGCATCCAGTAAGAATGAAACAGACATGACATGAGTTTAGCACTCAGTAATGGGCACTCAGTCCTATAAATAGGCCATAAATAGGAAAAACAATACTTCTCTCTAAAGAAATTTTAAGTAGGCATATAATAATCCATATTTTTATCCAGTGTATAGAAGTGTACAGGAGTTTTTTCTTTCTTTCTTTTTTCTTTCCCCACAGTGGATGTATAAAATGTTCATTTTAAATTAAAGACATGGACTCCATTTTTGATTTTACATGCTTACTGATGAAAAATAAAAAAATTACTGTCAAAGATTTTTATCATAACAGTATCATATGGTGTAATGTACATTTATAGGCCTGTATGTTAACAAGTAACCCTGCAGTTTTCTGTAAAATAAAATGAGTATTGTTATTATCTTATGGTTAATTTTGATCCAATTCTTATATTGTTATTTTTTTGTTAATTTGTATTAAACATTGCATTTATATCACGAATTGCAATTTTAACCACAAAAATCATGTGAACATTTTTACAGGAATCAAGTTTGCATTTAATTGTTTAAACATTTTCTATGAATCCTGTATACAGTGCATTATAGCACAATTCTTAAAGCATTTAAATTGCATGCAAAAAAATGTAAACATTATTACATTTTAATACCAA
The DNA here is from genome assembly GCF_963082965.1 of Carassius carassius. Lineage (NCBI taxonomy): Eukaryota > Metazoa > Chordata > Actinopteri > Cypriniformes > Cyprinidae > Carassius > Carassius carassius. Next base: position 27,058,888 of record NC_081785.1, read on the forward strand.
TCTCTCTGTGGTTATAAAATTTAAGAATATGATAATTTATAACACATTTATAACTTGGTTATAAATTATTTTATAATAATTTATAATGGATTAAAGTTCCAATAGTAATGTATTATAAGTCTCACATCATGACATTGTTTATTTAATCTGCACAGTATTTTACTACATCTCATCAGTGGGTTGTTTATATTTAAATTTGTAATGTTCATTTTAATGTGAGCTATTATTTAAGATCACTGGTAACCCTTTCACATCTGAAACAATGCATTATGTCTTTGTTGATATTACTATAAAAATGTTCAAAGCAAATGTTATATAATCTATTCATGATATCCAAAGGCTATTTAAAAGAAGACTTAGCATGTTACTTTATTTAAAGCAAACAAAGACCTATTTGTAAATATTATAAATACATTATTATGATTATTATCATAATACATTATCATATCTACATTATTATAATTACATTATAAAGCTTTCTGGATGCATGTACAACATATTACTAGTAAACAACCACTCATAAGATGTAAGATACAGGTTTTATTTATTTAATTTTGTTTAATTTGTAAATAAGGCTTTATGCATGCATTATATGCTTATAAAGTGTGATATGTTGAAATATATGATTCTTGTACATTTTCATATTTCTATTTTTCTATTCTTAATTTATTTTCAGGAAAAATTGCTTCATTAAAAAAAGAAAAAAATTCATCAGTCTGAGATTATCCGTTATCTTATGTAATAATTATTAATCAGTTGTTTGAATCTGTTATAAGCAAAACTATTATGTTATGTGCGTGTGATTAGTCATGCATAAACAGTTGTATGCATGCACTTACACACACACTAAAAGTGAGAACATCTGAGATGTGCTTCATTCAGGGTGAACCACATCTAAGGAAGCATGTATTCATCTCTTTCTTTCTCTCATAATGTCTCTCCTTTTTTTCAGGAATATTACAATTATTTGCATTATAAATGTAGCCTTCATTTATGTGTTTCAAACCACCCTAAAATGACAATTCTGTCTTTATTTGCTCAGTCACTCATTCCAAACATAAGAATTTCCTTCTTCTGTTGAACACACACAAAAAATATATTTTGAAGACTGTTTGTAAAAGCTGATGTAAATATTCACTTCTTTTTTTCTTCTTTTTTTACATTCTTTACACCATCTTCTTTTGTGCTCAACAGAAGATGAAAGCTCATACATTTTTGGAATAACTAGTGTTGTGGAATTGAGAGATTTGCAGCCCATACATTTAAATAATATTCCTCATCTCTTCACACTAACTGTAGCGAAACACATATTTAGTTTTGTGCAATGCACAAATGGGCTTCTCTCACAAATATGTCAAAAGCAAAGAGATATAATAGTTTCTGGATGCTTGTGCGCATATGTTACTTCTAGTCTATGAATAATGAGAGGTGTCCAATGATTCATCTAAATTATAGGGTGTCTGAAATGTTCTGTCAGCCATTAATCTACTGATAGTGATTTCTCAATCATCAGCACTCACGTTGTAGAAATTTAGTCTGGCTGCTTCCTGTCGAAATTAATTAGAACTATGATTCATACACTCTTAAAAATAAAGTTTCCAAAAGGAGGTTTTCACAGTAATGCCATTGAAGAACCAATTTTGGTTCCCCAAAGAACCTTTCAGTGAATAGTTATTAAAGTATATACTTTTTTTTCTGTGCAATGTGCAAAGAACATTTAAAAATAAAATGTCTAAAGTTGTAGCATTGAATCAAGAGGTTTTGCACAGGAAAGCACCTCTCACATTTTCTTCAGAAAATTAACAAATATAATCTTATTGGTGTCTTTCTATTTAATAAAATAAGACAAAAACATTAGGTGACATTTTAGAATAAGTTTCCATTAGTTAATGTTTATGTTTATGTATTAAGTAATATGAACAAACAGTGAACACATTTATTACTTTATTTATTAATATTTGTTAATCTTAGTTAAAAATACAGTTATTCATTGTTAGTTCATGCTAATTCAGAGTGCATTAACTAATGTTAACAAGTACAACTTTTGATTTGAATAATGCATTAGTAAATGTTGAAATTAACATTAACTAAGATTAATAAATGCTTTAGAAGGATTGTTCTTGCTTAGTTTATGGTATACTAAAGTAGTTTACTTGCATGAACTATTGGAACCTTATTCTAAAGTTTTACCAAACATTGTATGGCAGCCATATCACCCTGGAGCCCAAGACTGGTTTCCCACTGAAGCTAAGCAGGGCTGAGCCTGGTCAGTACCTGGATGGGAGACCTCCTGCTGGAAGAGGTGCTAGTGAGGCCAGCAGGGCGTGCTCACCCTGTGGTCTGTGTGGGTCCTAGCGCCCCAGTGTAGTGATGGGGACACTATACTGTCAACAAGCACTGTCCTTCGGATGAGACGTTAAACCGAGGTCCTGACTCTCTGTGGTCAGTAAAAATCCCAGGATGTCTTTCGAAAAGAGTAGAGCATCCTGGCTAAATTTGCCCATTGGCCTCCGAAGCTGGTGTGTGGTGGGCGTTCTGGCGCAATATGGCTGCCGTCGCATCATCCAGGTGGATGCTGCACACTAGAGGAGATACCCCTGTCTATGTAAAGTGCTTTGAGTGCCTAGAAAAGCGCTAGGGATGTCCAGATCTGATCACGTGATCGGAAATCGGGCCCGATCGTATGGTTTCAGACTCGATCGGAATCGGACGTTACCTCCTGATCAGGACTCGGATATATATATATATATATTCTCATTAATTTTTAACACATCTTTTGTTATGCGGTGGCACAGAGTTAGACCCTTTTGACTCCACACAGAAACAGCGACGTGTGCAGCATGACATCACTTTGTTTTCAAGAGCTGGTGTGAATAAATATAGATTCAAACTCAAAGAGACATGATAGTTTGCGCATGACCTGATATTTCATTCGGACTCAGGATACAGCGAGATGAACATCACAGAGCGCTAAACTCTCATGCAGTGTGTGTTTCATTCATACTCGAAGCCGGAGCGCACTCTCGCGCTGATATCAGGAAATTCCTAATATGGACAAAAGCGTCCAGCTATGCTGTGGTGCTCACAGGAAAACAGAAACTTATGCAAACACGAAGACGTTAATATACGATCACGACAATAAATTGTTCTTCCAGTCATCTCCAGCAGGTGATAAATAAAGTATGAACAATGCAGTGCTGATTGACTATTAGGGACCAATCAAGCTCGGTCCCATCCACCAGTCAGTATTCACACTCACCTGAGTATTGATCAACACCTGTTCCCAATCAGCACCGTCACTTTCCAGCACATAAAATCCATCTCACAACAGCACTCCAACGTCAAGCCTTGAATAGGACAGACCACTTACCTGCTTATCGTCATACCCCATTCCAAGTTCGCGGAAGAGAAGTATACTTATCTGAAGATTGTAAAATTCTGTGTCTCTGTTGATCTTCTTCCAGATCCGCTAGATGATTCCGGATCTGATCTCCTAGCTCCTGTGTATCCTCAGACTCGGTTTCCATCCAAGCTGTCTATTCCTGTGTGGGAAAAGGACCAAGTCTCAATTACCTTTATCCACTAAGAATCAACGTATTGCACCGCGGCTACTCACCTGCATGCCTCCGATGCCTCGGGTGAACGCTACCAACTTTGCCACAGATTCACCTCATCACTCATCTCGCACTTTACTCTTGTAAATAAACACTTTGTTTGGATTCACTTCCCTTGTCTCCTAGTGTGTATCCTGACAGAAGGCTTGACCTAAAATACCGCCATGGATCCAACACAACCAGAAATCACTCCACCGCAGAGCACAGCTGGCCATTCCAACGCTTCCGCATCATCCGCTCCTTCGCTGATGTACTTTACTAGCCCGACATCTAGACCAGCGCCCTTCTCTGGCAGGGCGGAGGATTGCAATGGTTTTCTGCTTCAGTGTTCACTGGCCCTGGAGCAGCAACCACATCAATATTCCACAGAGAGATCCAGGATATCTTTTATTGTGCAACAATTATCCGGGCCAGCTCTTAGATGGGCGAAACCCTCTGGCTCCAGGAAACTCCAGTTACAGCAACCTTACACAGTTTTATAAGACATTTTAAAGAGGTGTTCGGCCGGCCAGTGGGAGATTCCTCCGTCAGCGATCAGCTCCTGCAACTCCGACAGGGTAAAGATTCAGTATCTGAGTATTCGTTGAAATTCAGAACCCTGGCCTCAGCTAGTGGGTGGAACGAAAAGGCACTCATCACAGTGTTTCGAAGGGGGCTTAATCCCACACTCCGTTTACAACTAGCCATTTATGATGACAACATGGGATTAGAAAAATTTATGCAGCAAGCCCTACGAGTGGATCAGCGATCCCAAGTTTGTTACCGTGAAATTCCGAACCAGGTTTTCACTCCTCATATGAATCTCACTGAACAAGGGGAAACACAAGGGGTGGAGCGGGTGGAGTGGATGCAAGTTGAAACCAGCAGATTATCCCAAGCAGAGAGGAAACGTCGCTATGAACTCAAGCTCTGTTTATATTGTGGAAATCCAGGCCATTTTCTACGATTATGTCCATCTCGTCCTCCTCGCTTGTTCTCACTGTTCCTCAAAGCGGAGAAGTGCACATTTCATCAGGAATCTGTTGACTTCCTGGGATATCGTCTGAGCAGGAGAGGGGTGGAAATGGATGATGGTAAAATCAGTGCAATCACCACCTGGCCCGTTCCCAATTCTGTGAAAGAGTTACAACGATTTCTTGGCTTTGCGAACTTCTATCTAAACCCAAAGTCCTCAATTGGAATCCAGAGGCCCAAAGAACATTCACCGCCTTGAAGACAGCTTTTACCACGGCCCCATTGCTCTGTCATCCAAACCCCGATAAAGTATTCATCCTGGAAGTCGATGCATCGACTACAGGAGTTGGAGCCATACTCTCACAACATCAAGAAATTTCAACCAAACCCATGCCTTGTGCTTTCTTCTCTAAGAAGTTGTCCTCAGCAGAGAGCAATTATGACATTGGGAATCGAGAACTTTTAGCAGTCAAACTTGCACTTGAGGGGTGGAGACATTGGTTAGAGGGAGCCAGACACCCATTCAGAGTGTTAACAGACCATAAGTACTTACAGTATCTGAAGGAAGCAAAGAGACTAAACCCCCGTCAGGCTAGATGGGCTTTTTTTTTTATTACCCGCTTCCATTCCACAATCTCTTATCGTCCCGGGTCAAGAAACACTAGAGCGGATGCCTTGTCATGTATCCATTCCCCAGAAGAAGTTACAGGCGAACCTGAAACCATTCTTCCTGTCAAGATATTCGTCAATCCCATTCAATGGGACCTAAATGATCAGCTCCAGGAAGCATCAAGAGGTCTACCTACCCCTCCTGAATGCCCTCCAGACAAGACTTATGTTCCCGAAGCTTTCCGCATAGCTTTGATCTCCTCTGCTCATTCCTCAGTAGGGACTGGCCATCCTGGGGCTACTAAGACCTGCGCAGCGATCCAACAGAATTATTGGTGGCCAGGTATGCACCAAGAGGTTAAGGAATTCATCCAAGGTTGCCAACTCTGCGCTATGACTCTTCGAGCACGTATTCCGAAACTTTGGAATCCCGGAGGACATTGTGTCTGATAGAGGACCGCAGTTCATCTCTAGGGTTTGGCGAGCTTTCTTCTCACTCCTGAATGTAACAGTGAGTCTGACATCCGGGTACCATCCACAAACGAATGGGCAGACGGAGCGCAAAATCCAAGACGTCAATCGTTTCTTATGTACATTCTGCCATAACAACCAAAGCATATGGAGCAGATATCTGATTTGGGCAGAATATGCCCAAAATTTCCTCCGTCAAGTATCCACTAACCTCACGCCATTCCAATGTATTCTGGGTTTCCAACCCCCGTTATTTCCATGGTCAGGAGAGCCTTCAGAAGTACCTGCAGTAAATCAATGGTTTCAGGAAAGTGAAGAGGTTTGGAACCAAGCCCACCAACACCTTCAACAAGCCAGGAATCTGCAAAAACGGTTTGTAGATGTCCACAGACAACAGAATCCAAACTACCAGCCTGGTCAACTGGTATGGCTTTCCACAAGAGACATTCGCCTACGTCAACCCTGTAAAAAACTGAGCCAAAGATATATCGGGCCATTTCCTATACTAGAACAAATCAACCCAGTCACTTACAAACTCCAACTCCCTGCCCAGTATCGGATACACCCCACATTCCATGTCTCTCTCTTGAAACCACACTACTCACCTGTGCCTGTTCCCTCCACAGATCCGGTCTCTGACGACAGCCCCCAATTACCGCCTATTGAAACCGATCCCACCTATACAATTAAGGAAATATTGGACTCCCGACGTCGGAGTGGTCGCCTCGAATACCTAGTGGATTGGGAGGATTACGGACCAGAAGAGAGGTGTTGGGTACTTCGAAATGATATCTTTGATCCAAATCTACTGAATGAGTTTCACAAACAAAACCCTCAAAGACCGGCTCCACGACCCCGAGGCAGACCCCCACGACGTCGGGGTCCTTGGTCCATTGGCATGGACCCTGGAGGGGGGGTAATGTTAGGGACCAATCAAGCTCGGTCCCATCCACCAGTCAGCATTCACACTCACCTGAGTATTGATCAACACCTGTTCCCAATCAGCACCGTCACTTTCCAGCACATAAAATCCATCTCACAACAGCACTCCAACGTCAAGCCTCGAATAGGACAGACCACTTACCTGCTTATCGTCATACCCCATTCCAAGTTCGCGGAAGAGAAGTATACTTATCTGAAGATTGTAAAATTCTGTGTCTCTGTTGATCTTCTTCCAGATCCGCTAGATGATTCCGGATCTGATCTCCTAGCTCCTGTGTATCCTCAGACTCGGTTTCCATCCAAGCTGTCTATTCCTGTTTGGGAAAAGGACCAAGTCTTAATTACCTTTATCCACTAAGAATCAACGTATTGCACCGCGGCTACTCACCTGCTTACCTCCGATGCCTCGGGTGAACGCTACCAACTTCGCCACAGATTCACCTCATCACTCATCTCGCACTTTACTCTTGTAAATAAACACTTTGTTTGGATTCACTTCCCTTGTCTCCTAGTGTGTATCCTGACATTGACATAGTATTTATTACAGTATAGAAACTATTCTGCATTATTATGTGATAAACAGTGTTTGTAGTATATAAACAAATCATTATTATTTGTTATTGTCAATGTCAATGTCACCTTTATTTATATAGCGCTTTAAACAAAATACATTGCGTCAAAGCAACTGAACAACATTCATTAGGAAAACAGTGTCAATAATGCAAAAATGATAGTTAAAGGCAGTTCATCATTGGATTCAGTCATGTCATCTCTGTTCAGTTAAATAGTATCTGTGCATTTATTTGCAATCAAGTCAACGATATCGCTGTAGATGAAGTGTCCCCAACTAAGCAAGCCAGAGGCGACAGCGGCAAGGAACCGAAACTCCATCGGTGACAGAATGGAGAAAAAAACCTTGGGAGAAACCAGGCTCAGTTGGGGGGCCAGTTCTCCTCTGACCAGACGAAACCAGTAGTTCAATTCCAGGCTGCAGCAAAGTCAGATTGTGCAGAAGAATCATCTGTTTCCTGTGGTCTTGTCCTGGTGCTCCTCTGAGACAAGGTCTTTACAGGGGATCTGTATCTGGGGCTCTAGTTGTCCTGGTCTCCACTATCTTTCAGGGATGTAGAGGTCCTTTCTAGGTGCTGATCCAGCATCTGGTCTGGATACGTACTGGATCCGGGTGACTGCAGTGACCCTCTGATCTGGACACAGACTGGATCTGGTGGCCACGTTGACCTCGGAACAAGAGAGAAACAGACAAATATTAGCATAGATGCCATTCTTCTAATGATGTAGCAAGTACATAGGGTGTTATGGGAAGTGTTTCCGGTTCCGGTTTACCTAATTAATGCAGCCTAAAAATCCTTTAACGGATTTGGATAATAAAAGCATATTAGTATGTTATGTTTATGCCAAGTTAAAGAGATGGGTCTTTAATCTAGATTTAAACTGCAAGAGTGTGTCTGCCTCCCGAACAATGTTAGGTAGGTTATTCCAGAGTTTGGGCGCCAAATAGGAGAAGGATCTGCCGCCTGCAGTTGATTTTAAAATTCTAGGTATTATCAAATTGCCTGAGTTTTGAGAACGTAGCGGACGTAGAGGATTATAATGTAAAAGGAGCTCATTCAAATACTGAGGTGCTAAACCATTCAGGGCTTTATAAGTAATAAGCAATATTTTAAAATCTATGCGATGCTTGATAGGGAGCCAGTGCAGTGTTGACAGGACCGGGCTAATATGGTCATACTTCCTGGTTCTAGTAAGAACTCTTGCTGCTGCATTTTGGACTAGCTGTAGTTTGTTTACTAAGCGTGCAGAACAACCACCCAATAAAGCATTACAATAATCTAACCTTGAGGTCATAAATGCATGGATTAACATTTCTGCATTTGACATTGAGAGCATAGGCCGTAATTTAGATATATTTTTGAGATGGAAAAATGCAGTTTTACAAATGCTAGAAACGTGGCTTTCTAAGGAAAGATTGCGATCAAATAGCACACCTAGGTTCCTAACTGATGACGAAGAATTGACAGAGCAACCATCAAGTCTTAGACAGTGTTCTAGTTTATTACAAGCAGAGTTTTTAGGTCCTATAATTAACACCTCTGTTTTTTCAGAATTTAGCAGTAAGAAATTACTCGTCATCCAGTTTTTTATATCGACTATGCAATCCATTAGTTTTTCAAATTGGTGTGTTTCACCGGGCTGCGAAGAAATATAGAGCTGAGTATCATCAGCATAACAGTGAAAGCTAACACCATGTTTCCTGATGATATCTCCCAAGGGTAACATATAAAGCTTGAAGAGTAGCGGCCCTAGTACTGAGCCTTGAGGTACTCCATACTGCACTTGTGATCGATAGGATACATCTTCATTCACTGCTACGAACTGATGGCGGTCATATAAGTACGATTTAAACCATGCTAATGCACTTCCACTGATGCCAACAAAGTGTTCAAGTCTATGCAAAAGAATGTTGTGGTCAATTGTGTCAAACGCAGCACTAAGATCGAATAAAACTAATAGAGAGATACACCCACGATCAGATGATAAGAGCAGATAATTTGTAACTCTAAGGAGAGCAGTCTCAATACTATGATACGGTCTAAATCCTGACTGGAAATTCTCACATATACCATTTTTCTCTAAGAAGGAATATAATTGTGTGGATACCACCTTTTCTAGTATCTTGGACAGAAAAGGGAGATTCGAGATTGGTCTATAATTAACTAGTTCTTTGGGGTCAAGTTGTGGTTTTTTGATGAGAGGCTTAATAACAGCCAGTTTGAAGGTTTTGGGGACATATCCTAATGACAATGAGGAATTAATAATAGTCAGAAGAGGATCTATGACTTCTGGAAGCACCTCTTTTAGGAGCTTAGATGGTATAGGGTCTAACATACATGTTGTTGGTTTAGATGATTTAACAAGTTTATACAATTCTTCCTCTCCTATGGTAGAGAATGAGTGGAACTGTTCCTCAGGGGGTCTATAGTGCACTGTCTGATGTGATACTGTAGCTGACGGCTGAATGGTTGCAATTTTATCTCTAATAGTATCGATTTTAGAAGTAAAGTAGTTCATAAAGTCATTACTGCTGTGGTGTTGGGAAATGTCAACACTTGTTGAGGCTTTATTTTTCGTTAATTTAGCCACTGTATTGAATAAATACCTGGGGTTATGTTTGTTTTCTTCTAAAAGAGAAGAAAAGTAATCGGATCTAGCAGTTTTTAATGCTTTTCTGTAGGATATGTTACTTTCCCGCCAAGCAATACGAAATACCTCTAGTTTTGTTTTCCTCCAGCTGCGCTCCATTTTTCGGGCTGCTCTCTTTAGGGTGCGAGTGTGCTCATTATACCATGGTGTCAAACTGTTTTCCTTAACCTTCCTTAAGCGTAAAGGAGCAACTTTATTTAAAGTGCTAGAAAAGAGAGAGTCCATAGTTTCTGTTACATCATCAAGTTGTTCTGAGGTTTTGGATATGCTAAGGAATTTGGATACATCAGGAAGATAACTTAAAAAGCAGTCTTTTGTGTTAGAAGTGATGGTTCTTCCATACTTGTAACAAGAAGTAGAATTTACAATTTTGGCTATATGAATTTTGCAAAGAACTAAATAATGATCTGAGATATCATCACTTGGCCTGAATAATTTCAACACCATCAACATCAATTCCATGTGACAGTATTAAATCTAGAGTATGATTTCGACAATGAGTAGGTCCTGAAACGTGTTGTCTAACACCAATAGAGTTCAGAATGTCTATAAATGCTGATCCCAATGCATCGTTTTCATTATCAACATGGATATTAAAATCACCAACTATTAAAACTTTATCTGCAGCCAGAACTAACTCGGATGTAAAATCACCAAACTCTTTAATAAAGTCTGTATGGTGCCCTGGTGGCCTGTATACAGTAGCCAGTACAAACATAACAGGGGATTTATCATTAACATTTGTTTCTTTGGATAATGTTATATGAAGTACCATTACTTCAAACGAGTTATACTTGTAGCCTGCCCTCTGAGAAATCCTGAAAACGTTGTTATAAATTGAAGCAACACCTCCACCTTTGCCTTTTAGACGTGGCTCATGTTTATAACAGTAATCTTGGGGGGTGGACTCATTTAAAATAATGTAATCATCAGGTTTTAGCCAGGTTTCTGTCAAACCTGAATCATATTGTCCAGCATTTATAGATTTCTAAGCCAATTAAAAGCTAAAAATTAGAGAAAAAATAAAGTTGCCTATACTACCAGTCAGAAGTTTTTGAACAGTAAGCTTGTTAAGGTTTTTTTTTTTTTTTTTTTAAGAAGTCCCTTCTATTCACCAAGCCTGCAAATTCTTCTTCTTTTTTTATGGCAGGTGGCATCCAATGTGTAGGTGCATTACCGCCACCTACTATACTGGAGTGTGGACCAGAGTGACTAACAGAACTTTATAAAAATACAAAAATACAAATTCTGCTTTATATTCTATTTATTAACCCAGTTTTCCTCAAGAATACAATGATTTGTTTTCTTAAGTTCAGCTATGTAAACTATGATCTTCTGCTATTTTTAAGTAGTCATTCACTGCCGGTCCACCCAGCCCACGAATTGCTTGTCATTTACTTGTCATCTCATGAGTCATATTTCATTTTAGTCATTTTTGTCTTTTTAGTCTTTTTCACACCAGAAGATTGGAACACTTTATTAGCATCAATGGCTCCATGAAGAACCTTTAAATTACACAGGAACTTTTCTAAGGCAAATCTAAGGCAAAATTGGTTCTTTAGATAACTGTTCACTGAAAGTTTTTTTTTTTGGCAAACCAAGTGGTTCTTCTTCGATCCATTCTATGGCCTGATAATCTATTGCAACAAAAGAAATCTATACCACAGCATCCTCTATGAAATGCTAAGAAATAAAGGGCAAAGAAAGGAGTGTTTTTTAAACAAAGCTGACATGGCATGCAGATGCTCGTGTGCTTCCATTTTTAATTCCAGTGTCTGAATGACTGTATTTAGCTTATAGAGTACATGTGTAGAACAAGCAAATGTAGTCGGTGAATAGAATGTATTCGGTGATTCAAAACACCCAGCTGACAGGCTCAGCCTTGTACAGAACAGTTACCTTTCTTCTTAAATGAATAGCTCAGGCAAATTGAATCCTGTCAACATTTTTTCCGCCATGACTTTCTTTCTTCCATGGGATGCAAAAGGAGCTTCACAGAGCTCTTTTTCGATTATCGGAATAATCTCAGTTATGAGAAATAATCTCCATATGGCAGTACACTGAAACAGAACACCAAGGACTAGAATAACTATTTATGACCTTTAAGGTAATGCTAACATCAAACAATGCAAAACAGCCGGCTTTTCCATGTTCATATTAAAATATACATGCAGTCTCACACAAGACAAGGTACTCTGATCAGACAATTTGATAGAGTAACCCAAATCCCTTTTACACCAACATACGGCAGCACTTACATGATTTTGTAACTTCTTTTTCCATCTGTATTCACTTCAGTCAAAATTTTTCCTTATTCAAGCTCAGGCTTTATATCTTTGCAAGCTCACATGTAGCAGACCACATCTAAAATGGCTGCTGGCTGCAAAAGCCAAACATGTCAGTCGTTGATAAAAGACTAGCACACACTTCAAAATGGTGTTTAAAGTTTAGCACTTGGAGTTTGGGAGTGATAATTACTTACTCACATGCAGATTTTCTTTATTTAGAAAGCTATTTTTAAACAATGGCCACAGAGCACATATAATCTAAATGTATTTGAAGATGTTTAAAAAATAAAATATGTAATTTGTTGAAATTTTAACACACTTTCACCAGTTTAAGACAACTACAGTATAAAGCTATTTGTAGTTAGACTCCGAAAAAGTAAACTCTGTGGCTCTGAGGTGGGGCTACCTAAGGTTTGTTGTTATCGCTTGTCTTTTTTTAAAGCAAGATGTGGCAAACCTGAATTAAAACATACCTCTGTCTTTCCACAATAAATAAATACAGCATCAACAACTCAGTTCAGTTTGCTTCTGTACACACATATTTCGGAGTCTTTTTGGTTGTAGAATACTCTCGTCACTCCCGTAATCTACTGAACTGTGTGTGTACATACCAGGATTAAACACTAAAATGTGAACTTGACAACCGATTTTAGCTGTAGTGTGTGCATGGCCACTGTGCCATTAGCCTGATATGAAAACAGTGGAAGTCTATGAGATGTCCTCACTGTTGTATGCTCTTGTTAACTTGCACACTTCCTTCTTATGAGCAATATTGGCGTGTCAGAGATGTAGGGGGAGCACTTTTGACTTTAAAGTTCAAAGAGTGGGGAGGTCTTTGTTAGGCGGGAGAATGTCAAGAGTGTCTGGAGTCACACAGAGTGATCGGAGGAAAGGAGTGGAGCCCTGTGGTTTGTAAACAAATAGCCTGTGTGTCTCATGCAGTCAGTCTCTCATCCACACAGCCTTTGCTCCTTTGAGATTGAGCACTTTATTTTTCCACAAAATCAAAAACCTCCATGACATAAGCCTGATGCATAAAACAGGAACTATAATTATTGGTTTAGAAGTTCACAGGGCTTTTATCGTATCTGTGTTTCACAACCTCTAAATGCATTATAAATCACCAGTGTGTCAAGTCATGTTAATTCCTGTTTTTGGTATTGGTTAATGTTTTTTCATGTTATTTCACATCCCACAATACGCAGTTTCTTAACTTTTTTTTTGCATTGCAGTACCTCACTCAGCTGTGCTATCTGAAGTTTGAGGGATGTTGCCTTGGCATGAAAACATTTCTCCTTGAGGGGGAAATTGTGTAGATGCTGCCAAAGCTGCTCTGATGCATCAAGGCATGAACTCCAAAAAACTTCTGAACACGTCCCATGGTTTCTGGTACAAAGACATCAGCAGTAGATTTTAAATCCTTAAAGTTGCGAGGTTAGGCCTTCATGGACAGGATTTGATGGTAGCATACAGTATATGCTCAATCAAATTGAGATCTGGGGAATTTATAGGTCAAAGCAACACCTCAAACACTTTGTCATGTTCATCAAACCATTCCTAAACAATTTTTTCACATTTTTGGTTTCATTTGTAGCTGTGGGACATTCATTGAGTCCCAAATAAACTCACCAAGACATAAACCAGACTGTTTACAGCATTGAGCAATAATGACTCAGTAGTTCTGTAATAATCTAAACAAGCATCGCATAGCAGCTTGTCATCCTAATCATAAATGTTTGTGCTTTTCCATTGAATAATACACATCATTTAAAGCTTTTCTGCACTTGGTTTCTTTCCTTTTCTTTCTTTCTTTCTTTCTTTCTTTCTTTCTTTCTTTCTTTCTTTCTTTCTTTCTTTCTTTCTTTCTTTCTTCCTTTCTTTCCCAAATACAAACATTCCTTGTAGTTACTAACCTCCTATGTAGGTCATAATAAGTGGATGTATAAAAGTTATAGAATAACTATAGAATAGAATCCATCTATAATGTGCGTGTGCGTGTGTGTGTGTGTGTGTGTGTGTGTGTGTGTGTGTGTGTGTGTGTGAGCTTGTTTATGTGGTTAATGAGGACAAAAATTTGTATAATGACATGGTTAAGACACAGGGATTACAATGAGGAGGTGATTTATGAGGACATTTTCAGTGTCCCTGTAATTCAAAAGGCTTATAAATCATTCAGAATGAGTTTTTTTTTGAAAATCGAAAAATGCAAAGTTTCCTGTGAGGGTTAGGTTTAGGTGTAGGGTTGGTGTAGGGCAATATAAAATACAGTTTGTACAGTATAAAAACCATTACGCCTCTGGAGAGTCCCCATAAACCACATATACCAACGTCTGTGTCTGTGTCTGTGTGTGTGTGTGTGTGTGTGTGTGTGTGTGTGCTGACCTTTTGAACTTTCTATTCATCAAGAGATCCTGAAAAAAAATCTCACAGTTTCCACAAATAAATAAATAATAGTAATAATAATAATAATAATAATAATAATAATATGACACAGCTGTTTTCAACACTGATCATGTTGATGGTGGAAAAATCAAAATTTTGATTTCTGAAGGATCACGTGACAATAAATACTGGAGTGATAATGCTGAAAATGCAGCATTGCATCACAAGAATAAAATACATTTTAAAATATATAACAATATATATATATATTTTTAACAGCACAATAGCACATTTTTGACTGGTGTTGTATATATAACATCTCTTATATTTCATATCAAATTCTATAGGTTGCAAAAACAGATGCTGCTGTATTCTGTTATGCTTGTTTGCCGTACCTTTCCTTAAATGACCACAACACTGGTGGTGTTCTGAGTCTCAGAAAGCAGAGTTTAAGATCTAAGTGCAGCTTTTCATTTAACCAAACCAAAACCAGAAATCCAAGACAAAAGACCATCAACTAAAATTAAACCAAGAACTATGACTAACTGCAATACCAGCTTTTTTAAGAAACACAAGACCTGACTAAAATTAAGGCAAACAAAATAGCAAATAAACAAACAGGGAAACAAGACTGATAAATAAAAAAAAAATGCTACAGTTGCTATTGTATTTATTGTTGGATATATTGTTGACAGTGCAGAGGAGGAAGAGAGGGTCGGAGATGAAAAAGATAAAAGTATCGAGAAGCAGTCTGTTGCATAATCGGTGGGAAAAATATATATTTCCACAAAATGATTGGCTGGTTTCTCATTTGCGCATTGGCTTCAAAACTATATGGAAGAGCACAAGAGTGTTTTCGTGAATCATTTGTGTCAGCAGATATATTATATAGGAAAAAGCCTTAGCAAGATAAGAACTGAGGGGTGAAAGGAGAATATGAGAAGAGGTGGAAATCTCTTCTGGCGGTAAGTGTGGATGAGTGGGAGGAACGGGAAAAAAAAGTGAATGGAAATGTAGAGAGGTTTAACAGAGATTGTTATTGAAGGGGGTCAGAGGCCATTTCCTGTAAACATGAAGATGAGTACATTTCACAGCAGTGAATAAGTGGTAATCATGAGACAGGTGATGGTGAAGTAGCCTAAACATGTTGAAGCCTCAGATCTGCATGCTGAATTTTCAAAGTCGGAAGAGTGAGTTGCTGTCTTTTGAGAAGAAGCAGCAGAGACTGATTGTGGTATGTGCCTATAGAAGGCGACCATCCAGCCATCCATCCATCCGTTCGTCTGTCTGTCTTAAATAGCCTTTTAAGGATTTGTCAAGCCAATATCAAAGTTTGTGTTTAACTTTTTTATATTATATATAATAAAACATCTATTTTTAGCAGGGAACAAGTTAGATTTTTCATTGCTATTGGATGAATCAGTCTTACCGATAAAGACCACTCATATATGGTCATTCTCTCCATTAGAAAGTGAGGAGATATTCTGGGAGCCGACAGCATGCACCAAGTCTAAAAAAATCCTATGCCATTCACGTGACATCATCTCATACTCTTCATGATGAAAGTAACCATGCTTAAGTCTGACAAAGCACCGCCAAAGATAACTATCAAAAATGTTGGCACTTCTTGGCTATATTAACTTTTTCTAAATGGTTTTCCTTTAAACAAGAGCTGTAAACATGAGAATGGCATGCTGTGAATGATTCAAGGTTTAATGATTAAAAAAGTATGAGGATTTTCACTCATCAGAATTTCACATGGTTTAGAAAAATGAATAAAAATACCATCCAAAAGTCAAGGAGAGACAGTAGTCATTTAACTTATCTTCACATAATTAATGCCAACATCTGGACTTTTAAGACAGGTTAATTTATTACAGTAAATGGTAAATGTATGTGACATATTTCATACACAATGGTAATTCAAAGGGCTTAACATAAAATGAATTAAAATAATCATAAAAATAAAAGCAAAGAATTAAAAATGGATTTAAGAATAAAAGATATAAAAAATACACTGCAACCAGTTATTTGCAATGTTCATAGCAAAGTGCTCATCTAGTGAATGCAGAGTTGAACAGATGTGTTTTGAGTCTGGGTTAAATATTGTTACTGATTTAGCACATCTGATTTCTTCTGGAAGCTGGTTTTAACTGTGGGTGGCATGATCGCTAAAAGCTGACTCCCCCTGTTTTGAGTAATCCCTTGGTATTTCTACCTTACATGAACCTAATGTCACGGTTCAGGGTGCTTCATCGGCTTCCATGTTGTCTGTGTCCTGTCATTGTCTACAGCTCGTGACCTGGGCAATCAGCGCTGATACATCGGCGCTGGTGTGTGGAGATCACGAGCTGATTGCCCTCGACTGTCGCTTGTTCCCATATTCCCTTTTATTCCCTACTGTGTCTGTCCCTTGTTGTCAGTAGATTTCGTGTTGTCATTGTCATTGTGACTGTGCTGTGTGTCTGTGTCCTCACCTTGTCCGCTGTTGTGCTCAGGACGTCAAGACGAGGAATCTTTCGTTATCCATGTGCCGGAGTTCCTCTGTTTAGTTTTTCCTCGTCCCGTTGGGCATTGCACCAGAGGCGGTCTCCACAGCCTGTGTCGGCAGGTTTTTGGCTTGTGTGTGTGTGTCATCACACATGGATTATTTTTAGATTTTCTGTTACTGTATTAAAGGCTCCTGTAAGAGGGACTTTTATTATGAAACCAGAGTTGTTATAGTATAGTACGACGTTAGGGGGCAGTGTATTTTGCTGAGCTGCCGCTGTTTGAAGTGTTCGTGTGATCTGTCCAAGCCATCAGCTGCAAGGATGATGCTTCCAGTTTGTTTGTGGAGATTGTTGCAGATTTAATATCAAGGTGTTAGTCACTGACCACAAAGTAAGCCTATTTTATTTATATTTGTGTTAGCAGTGATCGCTACAGTGTTATATGCATTTGTTCCATATAAACATGCCTAGACATGTCCGATAACGATCGTTCTTTAGTGTTCCGATCGGGAATATTATTTAATGTGTGATTATTTACTCTTTATAAAGATGTCAATCAGTGTTATGATGTCTTAACAACGTGATGTTGTTCTGTTAATCTGCTACGAGACCAAATGAGTGTTTAGCGTTCTGTTTATGTAAATGTTATTCATATGCGCCATGATTCTATCCATATATGGAAGCTGTATGTTCATAGGGACAAACGATCACGCATGACTTGGAAGTTTTCTGTGAAATATCTGGTCTCCTTTCATTTAACTGTTAAGGAGAGAAATGCCAATGTGAATAATTATGAATGCTTTGGTTTCATTATGTAACAGCAAATGTTACTATTGTTTATATATATCTTTAGTTTATTCATTTCTATATTGTATTTATTTTTGCAGACTATTTTCACCTTTGTACATCTGTGGACCTTCCTTTTCTCTACGAATACACCATTCAAAGCTAATCATCTGTCTCCTCATTATTGGTGCTCTGACCGGAGTCCAGGGGGGTTTACTCATCCATAACCTGATCAGAACCTAACAGTCTTAAAGTCTCTCCAACAAATTGGTCCTTCGAGCCGGATGAGTATTCCCTTCTATGATGGATTGTGATGAGGAGATTGTTAGTGGAGCTCGTCCTAAACGCCATACATGTCGACCAGCTCACCTTAAGCAGTATAAAGTACAGTATACCCGCCTCAGACCTGTCGCCGAGTATGATGTCCCGCATCCTTGGGAGGCACCTGTCCACCGGACTACCCCCCCATTCTTCCAGCCTTACACCACTCCCCCTGGTGGTGACCTGGTCTGTTCTGATGGCTCACAGATCATATCCTCAAATTATCAGCCTACACAGCATGCTGAATTCCATCAGCCATCCTTCTCCTCTCCTCAAGCGGCTGGTTTCATTCCCTCTGCACACAACAGTGAATTAGAGCACCTGCGTCAGGAGCATGCACAACTAATGCAGACTCATCAGGCTTTCCAAGCAGATCTGAGGGAGCTGAGAGAAGTCTGTGCGGAAGTCAGAGAATTAGTTCAAGTTGCTCAGTCACTTCGAGCTGACCTTAGTCTAACCAGAAGCCAGAATCTCTCATTTAGCACAGCCACCGGCATTGCAGCTATCCAGTCCTCCTGTGAGACGGTATGAATCCACGCCTTTTGTGGATGAGGGAAATTTCGCTGATCTTCCCCCACCACCCTGGCCTGAGGCTGACGTTGACTGGATGAACCAGGTGGGTGACCTTACACTCTCCGACACAGGCGCCACTGTTTACCACCCGGTGATGCCAGAGAATAGAAAGTATTCCTTTGTGTTCCCGGCTACTGAAACACGCGCTCCTAAGCCTTATACTCCTGACACTTGTGGGTTGCCCCCACCTCCTACCCCTAAAGAGCTTCGAGAGTTACTCACATCTGCGGCCATGCCCTTACCTGCTAACAGCACGACTGTGCCTGTTACTTCACGATTCATTTCAGTACCTGCTCATTTGAATCCTCCGTCCTTTGCACCAAAGGCCGAGCCCGGTCTATGTCCTGTAGCACCTCATGCTAGGTCTGAATATTTATACCAGGGTCCTTCTCCTACAATTCCTAAGTTCAGCCGGTCTGATCCTGGTGAGTTTGCTCGGCTCCGGATAGCTCTGGAGAACCTGCTTCCCCCAGATGGGACTGAACTTTTCAAATATCAGATCTTAGTGGATCACCTTAAGCTGGAGGAGGCTAGAATGATAGCAGATGCTTATCTTAACTTACCTACTCCATTCACTGATACGATGGCAGCGCTTCATGATAAATTTGGTCAACCACATCAGCTAGCTTTAAGGAAGATTGCTGGTGTCCTTGAGAGTCCTGACATAAAGAGAGGTGATATCTCAGCCTTCCAGAGGTTTGCTCTCCAAGTGCAGTCACTAGTGGGCCTATTGAGAACTCTGGGACGGGATGGTGAGCTGGAGTTGAGTTGTGGGTCCCATGTCGCACGCCTTCTGAGTAAGTTACCCCCTGAGCAGCGAGCTGAGTTTCGTCGGCATATGTTCCGCCAACCTGGCACAACCCCTAATCTGATTGATCTTTCGAACTGGCTTCGTTACGAAACTTGGTGCCACAGTTATGATACTGAGCCGATGTCCAAGGGTTCACATGCAAAATCTGATTCAGGGAAGAGAACCGTGACCATCCTACATGGAGTTGGATAATCCCCTGTTGAGACTCCCGTCCATCGTAAAGGTCCTGTTTCAAAGACAAAGCCTGCCAAAGGGAAACTTTATTGTCCTTTCTGTGACAAGACTGAGCATTACCTGAGTCAGTGTGCCTCTTTCGCTAAGCTTACCTCAGACCAGGTCAAGACTTGGATTCGCAGTAACAACCGTTGTTGGCGCTGTGCCAGGGCACACCATGCTGCACAGTGTGACCTTAAAAAGCCATGCAACATCTGCCAGGGTACCCATCTCCGCCCTCTCCATGAGGTGAATGTCAGTCCATCCCCAAAGGAGGATTCAGCTAACATGGAGAAGAGCTGCCTAACAAATTCCTCCCCAGATAGGTTCTTTCTGGATAAACCCTCTGTCAAAGGACGAGTTATGCTCAAAGTGGTTCCGGTGAATCTACATTATGAAGATCGTTCCTTGGACAACTTTGCTCTTCTTGACGATGGGTCAGAGAGAACCATTCTACTCTCCACTGCAGTTAAGGCCTTGGGGATTCAGGGTATCCCAGAAAATCTTCCATTGCGGACAGTGCGAGATGATATTCAGGTCATTCATGGTTGTTCTATTTCCTTTCAAGTCTCTTCCCTCTTTAAACCTCAGACCAGTTATAAGATAGATCATGCCTTCACCGCTGATCGGCTTAACCTGTCACGCCAGTCTTACCCAGTATAACAGCTGCAACAGAAGTACAGACATCTGCGCGGTATTACCCTCCGTCCACTCACTGATGTCCAACCTTTACTTCTCATTGGTTCAGATCAGCCCCATCTTATAACCCCAACAGAGCCTGTTCGATGGGGCGGCCCGGGTGCACCTGCTGCAGTTCACACATGCTTAGGTTGGACACTCCAGGGTCCTATACCTTCCATGGGCTGTCCTCCTACCCCACGGCAATGTCTGCTAACCTCCATGGATCCAATTCAGGATGAACTCCTTCAGAATGTTCAACGACTGTGGCAGTTGGATATGGTTCCACAGTGGGAAGGCAAAGAGGTAACCAGGTCCAAGCAGGATCAGGAGTCTCTTCAGATGCTTGACCATAAGACTCTCACTGTGGAAATGGAGGAAATCAACAGGTTGGCTACACCCCTACTGTGGAGAAAGGACATGCCTTTGTTGAAGGCACCTAAAGAATCAGTCTTACCTAACCTTCGCAGTGTGGAGAGGCGTCTGCTGAAGGAGCCTCTCAGAGCTGAGGTCTATAAAGAGGAGATGAGGAAACTCATTGAGACAGGAGCTGTTAGAAAGGTGACGGACCCTATATCTGATTCAGATGAATGCTGGTACATTCCCCACCATCTCGTTAGTCACAATGGGAAGTTCCGCCTTGTCTTTAACTGCTCCTACCAGTACCAAGGACAAAGCCTTAATCAGTACCTGCTGCCAGGACCCACCCTTGGGGCCTCACTGTTGGGCGTCCTTATCCGTTTCAGAGAACATCCTGTGGCAGTGAGTGGGGATATTAAGGCGATGTTCCATCAGGTTCGCCTTATACCTGAGGACCGTCCTCTTTTCTGTTTTCTTTGGCGGGACCTGAAGATGGATGAGGCACCTAGAATTCTTGAGTGGCAGGTATTACCCTTCGGCACAACCTCCAGTCCTTGTTGTGCTACCTATGCACTACAGCGTCATGTGCGGCAACACCCCCTGACAGATGAGGCAATTAGATTCTCAGTGGAGAGGTGTTTCTATGTCGATAACTGCCTGCAGAGCCTGCCTACTGCAGATGAAGCTCGGAACTTGATTGATCGACTACGGAATATCCTGTCTGGAGCTGGATTCGAAATTCGCCAATGGGCGTGCAGTGATCCTACTGTGCTGAGTCACCTACCTTCTCATGCACAAGCTGCAAGTGTGGAGCTGTGGTTGACGCAGGAGAAGTCTGACATCCCTGAGTCGACGCTGGGTCTGAGCTGGAACTGGCAGATGGACACTTTGTCCTACAAACACCGACCTGTGATCTATGAGACTCCAACTTTGAGGAACATCTATAAGGTCCTAGCTACCCAGTACGACCCTCTGGGATGGCTTCTACCTTATTCCACTCGGGCAAAAGTCATCATCAAGCAGCTGTGGAACAAGCAGAGAGGATGGGATGACCCCAACCTACCACCTGAGCTCCTCCAGTCCTGGAATGCATGGGAGGAAGAACTCCGATACCTTCCTTGTATCTCCTTCCCCCGGTCTTATGTTCCTCCTGAAGTTGTGAGGGACGGAGTCACCCATGAGGTACATATTTTCTCGGATGCCTCTGAGCAGGCATATGGAGCGGTCGCCTACCTCCGGACTACTGACCAGGATGGTCAGACCTACCTGTCCTTCATTATAGCACGCTCTCGTGTCACTCCTAAACGAGCTCACTCCATTCCAAGACTAGAACCCTGTGGTAGTCTAGTAGGGGCACAGCTGGCTAAGTTACTGGAGAAAGAGTTAAAGCCACCAATCAAATCTATTTCCCTGTGGACAGACTCTACTACAGTCCTCCAGTGGTTGAATTCTGACTCCTGCCGTTACAGAGTCTTTGTTGGGAATAGAATTGCTGAAATCCAGGAGCTGACGGAGAAGTGTTCCTGGCATCATGTAAGTTCTGCAGACAACCCCGCTGATGACCTCACGAAGGGAAGACCTCTCCAATACCTTGCTGTGCCAAACCGATGGTCTCAAGGA